>NC_056737.1:1618323633-1618623633 GCF_019279795.1 Protopterus annectens
TGATAGTTTCTCCTTCAGAAGTGATGCAGCACTAGGGAGGAGGGTTCTAGATGCCTTTTGGAATAAGTTGAGAAGGAGAGTTGGATAAGGTTTTGTATCTTGTATCTTCCTTGAAGCAGCCATTCTAACCACAGGTCTATTGAATTGCCTTCCCAGTTGCTAAAACATGTGTGGAGTTTTTCATCCAGTCTTCTTTGCCATTTTTTCTAGGAGGGTGAGTGCTGACTGGAGACTATTCCAAGGGGAAGAGGTATCCATGAAGTTATGAAGGATAGACCTCTGTAGCTGGTGATTTTCTGGTTTCTGTAATTCTCTATCCTCTGCTGCAGAGCATCATCTCCCATACTACTTACATTGAAAGTATTGGCACTGAATGAAGATGGATGGGGGCATGGCCAAGATGGCGAGCAGTTAACAGCAGCACTGCTTTTTAGCTTTGCTTCATTTTAATATCTCTGACAGTGTTTTTACTAAAAAATTCAAAATAGAACATTTAATAACTTGATGAATTTATAGTTGAACATCTACTAAAAGATTTACTACAAAAAAAAGTTTGGAATTCTTTTGCTTTTTTCCTGTCAAGAAAACTAGAAAGAACTAATTGTCTAAGCCCAGTGTACAGGACAGTACCATGAAAAAAGACCTACAGACTATACTAAGTAACATTACTGAGTTATCTGTAAAGATAGATAAATTTGAAAGCAAAATGGACAGTTTCAAAGAGGAATGCAAAAAACAAGTTGAAGTGCTGAGTGAATCTTTTAAACAACAATCATCACAAATCTCGAGTATAGAAGAGGCAATGTCTGATTTTGATGGAAGATTACTTGAAAATGAGAACAACACTGAATTTCTTCTTAAACAAAACAACTTATTCCAGGATAAAATAGAAGACTTAGAGAACAGATCTAGAAGGAATAACATCAGGATTTACAGGAGTCCTGAACAAGAAGGGGGAGGCAGTATGATTCAATTCCTTAATACATGGCTGCCTAAAACTTTGAACCTGCGTGAAGCTTTTTCCTTTGGCATCAAAGGGGCACATAGATCACTTTCTAACTCAACTTTAAAAAGAAAAAAATACCTTCACTAAGGTCAGTGATCGCAAGATTTTTCTCAAGTCAAGATAAAGATTTAGTCTTAAAAGCTGCATGGATTAATTATCTAGTTAAAATTAAAGGAAATACTATAAGATTTGACAATGACTGTTCTACATTAGTGATGTCCAGGATAAAAGCATGTGTCACTTATTAAAAGCTTAAAGAAAAACAATATATTGTTTCCAGCAAAAATAAGGATTCATCTTCCAGAAGGAGAGAAGATTTTTAACACGTTGGAAGGTGTAATAGACTTTATACAGAAAAATAAAATCCTAAAAATAAATAAATAAACAAAAGATGGACTGGAATCTATTAACTTCTTTGTGAAGAAAAATACAACAAGAGATGGTTGGCTAATAAAAGACAAAATCAATGTATTTCATGGTTATTAATTCTTATTAATTTAAGTAAATGTTTGAATACTTATGAACAGGTGCTGCACATTATTTTTTACAAGGTAAATCATTTCTTTCTTTCCTCGCATATTGTTACAAGTTCTCTCTTTAAAATATTAGTTTGATTCTTTTAGCTATATATGAAATTAAAGCCACTTATTTTTCCTTAGATTTTAAAAAGGTTAACTTATTCATCTTACTAAAAGTTAATCATCACTGTGATGAAACTTATGTTAGGGGGCACACTTTCAGATATCCTGGCATAGTTGAGTAATATACTATTAAGTATAATACAAGTTGCAACAAATGACAGTAAATAGAGCATGTTAAGTTACATTCTGGGTTCTTAAAATGGTCCAGGAGTGTGCCACTGATAGTATACTAGACATGCAATAGTACCCAGGAAAGATGTGCTGCATTATAAGCAAAGTATAAAAAAATGTTGCCTTTTACATATATAAAAATTATTGGAGTGATGTCAGATAATTAGAGTAAAACTCACACTTTTACAAGTTAAACCCGGATCGTACATAAATGTTATTCTTTTAATGCAAGTTTATATGCTATGGCTCCTTTCAAAACTGACAGTTTGCTGTATATTAAACGTCTACAAATAGTGCTCACTGTGTCATTAAATGTTATTTTTTTAAATACAACAGCTTTTTTTGTTAAGATACTTTGAAATTGTTTATATTATTTTTTAGTGGTTTGGAAGGGTTTGAGGGATTGATGTATAAAGTGTAGGTGGCTTGGATTCACTTGTGAATGTTGTTGTGTGAACTGTAGCTGATAAACTGTTCATTTGCATGCCCTTGTCATGCGCACCAGCTTGAAGCAGCTTTACTAGAATCATGAGCACTTTTGTGATGTTGCAGGAGTTCTAAAATTATAAGAACTGTCCATGTAACTTTTTCCTGTCTAAAAGTAAATAGTCATAATAGATGTGCTAGAAACTATTTTTTAGTCTCCAGATTAGTTTTCTTTATTTTTAAGCGTACAGGTGTAATAAAATCATTTTACTGTCCACCCTTGAGACAAAATTCAGAGGTTATTTCCTTTTGGGTAGTTTGCTTGACACAGGTATACATAAGCAAAAAGATTTCCACTACCTTGTATGCCAAAAATGTGTTGGAAGTATGCTTGAGATCAGTAAATACAACCACAGAGAGAATTTCCTTGTCTAATCATTCCTTTAACCCTTACATGTAGGCACACATTTGGAGCCTTAGCAGCTTTATTTTAGTCACAGGTTTTGCCCTGTCTGTTGGAAAAAAGAGCAACAAAATGGTGTTTTAATGTGAAAAGTCAGTAAGCCAGTTCTACATTTGTGTACACTTGCAGACAGGCATGTCTCTGATATTTCTGTATATGCACGAAATTCTGGCTGGAAGGACCAGTCAGTTTCATAGCAATACATTTTTATAATAATTCTGATGAACCGTTGCAAGGAAATTAATGTAAAATATTCTAAATGCGTGTGTGAAAGGCCAGTTCAGGATGTTCATTGTTCATTCTTAAGCCTTGGATTGAAATTATAATTAGAGACTTTCCCCTCTGGATGTCAAGAACTGTTTCCTGGGCAGGTTATTAACTTGTAAGGCAGTCGGTTTGAGGCCAGTGGTGGGGAGTGGGTATTGAGTTAGTGGGTGTAGTCTGAAGCTAGCTGGAAAATCCTTGACATTGTTTATACTAATGTGTTAGACATGATGACATTTAATATGCAGTGCTGCTGTCTCAGACATTTTTTTTCTTGTCTTCCTTATGGGTGTATAATGGACCAAGAGCAGACTGAAAGAAATCGATTTTGTAACATTTTCTCATGCAGTCATTTAAAATGCATTGCTTTGCACACAAAACATCGCACTGCTTCACCCGTGTTGGTGCGAATCAACCTATTTAGGCAGTCTGTCTTACAGATGGCAGGGTAAGGAAGACACTCAGAAGGGTTGCCATAATTTCCATTATTTTTTCCAAATACTTTCATTTAGTTTTTGACCACCCTCATTGCCTGTTATTCGCCCAGTATGATGATTTGCTAGCCAAAATACTGGTATAGTTGGTTACTGATCAGTAAAATTAGGAATTGAGTCACTGTAAAACAAATGGATGATGGACTGCTGTCTTCTTATGTGCATTCACAAAATAACATAATTCCTGGATTTGTGACATGAAGGGACGTCTGAAAATGTAAGAGAAGTACTTATTACTGATGTGTTTGCAGTATGTGTGTTGCATATAAACTACTGGGTCTATATCAAGAATGCTAAAAATAGTGAACGCTGTTATGTTGAACTCAAATGTCTGAAATCTGAAAACAACGAAGGAACGGGTCAGCAAATTTTTTCCCAGGGAAAAAATTCGCTGATCCCAAAAAAAAGTATACAGTCAAAATTTAGTGGGGGGGGCTTTGCCCCCTCTCCAGCTTAAATATACCAACTCTGAGATTGCACCACAGTGGATAAAACAGCAAAGTCCGGAGAACGGCCCAGCAATTTTTTTCCCTGGGAAAAAAAAATTGCTGAATTCGCTGATCCGTTCCTTTGCTGTTTACAGCTTTTGGACTTTGAAGTTCGATGTATCAGCATTCGCTATTTTTAGCATTCACTGATGTGATATAGACTCTAAACTACTGATGTTTATTATATTGCTCTCTGCTGCAGTAGCCTTAGTTATAGCTGTTATATCCTTCGAAGGATGTAACAGTCGGCCAGCTTCCAAATCTTCAGAGCACCTTGCATTGCCCAAACTGTCAGACAGCTTGAACTGAGCTGACTAAAAGAAGAAAAGTTTGGGTGCGAAGTCCTCCAAAGCTTTACTGCTGCTTAAGAGTGTGTGCGTAAGGCTTTCGCGGCTCGACAGTCGTCTTGTACTTTACTTTGCTGGGCAGATAAGTTCCCTTTGGGGAAAAAAAATAATTTTGTTGATTTTTATTACTTTCCTCTTAAGGAAAGTTATTTTAAAGCTAGGAGTGTTGTGTTTTAATGGGCTGTCTTGAGACTGAACATACTTTTAAACCGAGAATAATTTTCTTTGTCCATTTAAAAGTAGTGTAATGTAACTGAAAACATTTTTCTGTGGCTAAATTGTGTTTATTTTTCTTTTGTGGTGCTGGCATAGTATTTTAACATGCTTTTTACTGTTTTTTTTTTCTGTCAAGAAACTGACTTTTGTTTACTGGTAGTGTTTACCGACATTAGCTGCATGCCTTCTCCAGCAAAGGAGCTTGACCATGGAACAGACTACTGGCCCCACAATCTGTCCTCCTTCCTGTTACAAAACAAAAAAGTTAAATAAACATCCTTTGCCCCCACACTAGGCTAGCAATTTGCCTCAGCCACAGGTGTGTGACTCTGCTGTGTACATTTCTTGTACCTCAGACCACTCGTCTTTTACCCTGGGTCCCTGTGGTGTAGCACTTACAGCTACTATGGACTGGGGTTAGCCACGTCCTCTGTGGCTGTTGGGATCCCGTCAGTGGGCAAGGGAGAGCCACTGTTGTGGTACTGGGAGAGGGAACAGGGAAGATGTTCATCGTGTTACCCTGCTGCAGTCATCACACTTGGGTTATCCTGCCGTCAGGCGGTCCCGCAGTCGGCCTGAGTTCCAAAGTCTTGGTCCAGCGTCGGCTGCTGCCGCTTCTTCCCTGACGTCAGAGCGCCAGGGGTATATAAGAGGCATCCGACGCCATTTTCTACAGTCATTCTTGCCGTGCAGTGCCCGAAGCAGAAGCAGTTCGCAAGTGCCGGTCGGCCGACACCTGAGATTTTCGATTTGAATTTCAGTCTGAAGTCTTCAATAAAGCTAAGTACCCCATTGGGGAACCTTTTCTTGCCTCAGTCCGATGTCAGAAAAAGTTAACAATTGTATTTCTTGTGGGAAGCAAATACTTCATAAGGACTTCCATTCCTATTGTATTCCTTGCCTAGGCCCAGGCCATGACGTCACAGGTTGTCGGTTTTGTGATAGGTTTAATAAACGAACTATCAAATGCCGTTTTGACTTCGCACGACATTACTTTGGTAGGAAATTTAATTATATCATGCCGTTGGAGCAGCCGAGGACCGGCATGCATAAAAAAACGCAAGGATAAGGACAGGCAGCCTAGGAACAAGCCAGACTCCGAGGCCTCTGCTGGGCCTGTCGCCGGTTCTCCGGTTTTCAGTGAGGCGCCTACGCAGACCCTGACGACTGCAGAACTGGAACCCCAGACAGCTGCAGATTCTCAAGCGGAGTCTACTAGGCCGATGCAGCCATCTTCATTAGGCCGTTCTGACACCGGAGCAGAAGTAGACCCCGGTGCAGTGGAAACACCTTCGGTTGCAGAAGGTGTCTTCAGACCGACTACACTCACATTAAATCTTATGCTAAGCTTAAAACTCCTTTAAAACCAAAGAAGACTGTACATCAGTCTACAGTTCAAGGCCCCATGCCTAAGAAACAGATGCTTAAGATGGCTGAAGATTTGATTACCCTAATCAGGGGTTCCCATCCCCCTCCCGATAAAAGACCAAGACAAGAGGAGGATTATGCTTTCTCTGACCAGGTTTCAATTTCCTCAGATTCTTCTGAGGAACAGGATTACACTTTTCCACGTTATGAAGACTCTATTCCCTCAGCATCTTCCCCTGAAGACTACTCCTTTGGGGAAACTTTACATACCATGAGGGAACATTTCCACTGGGAAAGCCAGGACTACTCTGATTCTAAGAAAAGGCTCAGAGAGTTGCTTTTACTACCCCAGCACAGACCTCTTGCTATTCCTCCAGTTTTGGATATTGTGGATGATGTTTACTTGGAGTCCAGTTTAAATCCAGACTTTCTACCTCCTGCTCCAGCCAAACCAGACAGATACTACAGAGTACCTGACTCACACAAATTCTTTCATAAAAGCCCTGTGGCTGACCCAGAAACAATTTCCAAGGGTCCTAAGGGAGCTAAAGCTTCTATGGCAAAAAATCCTGTGCCATCTGAAAGGGATTCCAGAGCCCTAGATAGATGGGGAAAGAAAATATACACCTCAGCAATTCTGGCTATGAGAGCATTGAATTGTCAGTTTCACATGCTGAAATATCAGCAATTCCTAATGTCTCAATTAAAACAAAAAATGAGTACACATACTGAACAGTCTGAATTCAAGGAAATGCAGGATCTGTTGCATGCAGCTGAACAGGTGGGCAAACATACTTTACAATGTGGATTTGATTCATTGGAAGCTTCCTGTAGAGCAGCTGTTACTGGCTCTGTCATACGTAGACATGCTTGGTTAAAAGAACAAACCCTTCCTGATCATGTTAAAGCAAAATTATTGGATGCACCTTTACAGCAGGATGTATTATTTGGTGTCAAAGCAGAAGAGGTTTTAAAGAAAATGGAGGATAAGGCAAAGTCTATGCAGACGGTCAAGGATTTTTTGCAGGTACAACCCCCTCATTTCAGCAGAAATTGGCCAATGAAAAACTGGTCCTTTCCAGCTTCTGACAGATCACAGAGAGGCAAATACAGATGCCCAAGGGGCAGAGGTCAGTCACAAGGCCCTTACAAACCTCGCCAATGGGGTACTGCTACCCAGAAAGGAGGAGAAGGCAGGCCCCAGGCTAGCAGAAGACAAACTCAATGTCTCAATCCTACCAAGCAAATCTCTCCTGGTAGCTCCCTTGGGAGGAAAATTAGCATTTTTTGCAGACAACTGGCACATCATCACAAAAGACAAATGGGTTCTAGACATTGTCTCTCAAGGATACAGATTCCACTTTCATACCTTACCAAGGATAAAAGGAATGCCAAACCTGCCACCAAATCAATGGGCAGAGGCACAAAAACAAATTACAGCTCTCATGGACATGAGAGCCATTCAACAGGTACCTACACAGGAGCAAGGACAAGGATTTTACTCAAGACTTTTTCTAGTCCCAAGAAAGGACAAAGCATGGAGACCCATTCTGGATCTTTCAATTCTGAACACCTATCTGCAAGTACCAAAATTCAAGACGCTAACACTACAGCAGCTTCTTCCCATGCTGGGCAAGAATGCTTGGCTAGTAACGTTGGACCTCAAGGAGACATACCTGCATGTCCCTATCAGACAAAATTGCAGAAGATACCTCCACTTCACTGCAGGTTCAACGCATTATCAATTCTCTGCGCTGCCCTTTGGGTTATCTACTGCGCCCAGAGTCTTCACAAAGTGCCTGGCACCAGTAATTGCATACTGCAGACAAAGAGGAATTCAAACATACCCATAGCTGGACGACTGCCTTATTCAAGCAGAAAGCAAGGACATTCTTTTAAAGCATCTGGCATTTGTCAAACACCTTCTAAGTTGCCTAGGGTACACAGTAAACAAAAAGAAATCAAAACTAGTGCCCTCACAAAACATAATATTCCTGGGTGCCAGCTTGAATACAATGGCCCAGATGGCTTATCTCACGCCAGACAAGAAACAAAGGCTGACTCAATATTTCAAAATAATGGCAACAAAGGCCCAACTCCCTGCAAGAAAAATTCTGCAGGCCTTGGGATTCATGGCATCTTGCATACTACTAATACCATTTGCAAAACTGCATATGAAGAAATTACAATGGTACCTGAAAAGCGTATGGGCTCAGCACAGCCACAGCTTGGAAACAATGATACCACTCATTCCCTGCCTTCAACAGGAGTTTCTATGGTGGGCACAGGCATGTCACCTCAGCAAGGGTCAGCCTTTCACCTTACCCACAGCCAGGCAAACTATGACAACAGGTGCATCGGACTATGCCTGGGGAGCACACATGGCAGGACAGTGCATTCAGGGCAAATGGACTACAGATCAGAGGCATCTGTATATCAATCAAAAAGAAGTGCTAGCAGTACAGAATGCCCTAACAGCTTTCAAGAACCTCTTACACCCAGGACAACTAATAATAAAGACGGACAATACCACAGTAATGTGGTACTTAAACAAGCAAGGGGCACACATTCCTACCCTCTATGCAGGCATGCAATGACCTTGTGGAACACTGCACTGTCCTACCAGGTTCAATTACAAGCACAATTCCTGCCAGGAAAGAAAAACACATTGGCAGACGACCTAAGCAGAAACATCATGGATCCACATGAGTGGAAACTAGATCCACAAGTATTTGCAATGATAGCTCAAAAATGGGGACGCCCAGACATAGATCTGTTTGCAAGCACCCAAAACTACCAACTTCAAAAATTTTGCACAAGGACATTCCATCCACAAGCTTGAAAAGTGGATGCCCTCTCATTCAGTTGGAAAACATTAACAGTGTATGCCTTTCCTCCACTGCCTCTTCTAGCAAAGGTACTGCTGAAAGTCAGATTAGAGAGGCCACAAATGATACTCATTGCACCAGACTGGCCACGCCAGCATTGGTATCTAATTTTAAGGAACATGGCCCACGGCCCACCATGGATTTTACCACAAATTCCTCACCTGCTCACCCAGCGAGACAATCAGGTTCTACACAGCCAGGTCAAGACTTTAAATCTGGCTGCATGGCAAATTACCTAAACAACCAGCCAACACCTCTATCCAAAGCAGTTATGGATGTCATTCTGGAGGCCAGGAGGCCCAGCACCAGGAAAACCTATTCAGACAAATGGAGAAGATTTTGCGCCTGGAACCAGACTAAAGGCCAAAATCGCCTTGATCCAAACATTCCTCAGATTCTACAGTATTTAACTGAGATGTTGTACAAAGGTCTTTCCTTTTCATCTATTAAGATCCACGCCTCAGCAATTTCAGCTCATTACAACACGGATCCTCCTTTATTGTCACATCCACTTCTAAGACAGTACCTCGGAGGGGCTATGAACATAAGACCGCCAAGGAGAGCACTAACACCTACTTGGGATCTCAACTTTGTTCTGGAAAAGCTTACACTGCCGCCCTTTGAACCAGCTTTTTCAGCTGATTTAAAATTTCTTTCATGGAAAACTGCCCTGCTACTTGCAATAACCTCAGCTAGAAGAGTCTCAGAGCTACAGGCACTAATGGCAGTGGAGCCTTTCCTCATTTTTCATCAAGACAGAGTCTCTCTATGAACTAACCCTTCCTGTACGCCAAAGGTGGTATCCAGTGTGGCCCTAAACCAAACCATTCATTTGCCCACCTTTTTCCCAAATCCCCAGAACAAAGGAGAAAGACTCCTGCACTCTTTGGACATTCACAGGCAATTACGTTACTACTTGGATAAAACTAAGGCTTTCAGAAATTCTGACCAGCTCTTTGTAGCCTATGCTACAGGATCACAAGGAAAAGCTATCTCAAAACAGACCATTTCTAAATGGATAGGGCATTGCATACGTTTCTGTTACATGCATCATGGGAAACCGGTACCTGCTAACATTAGGTCCCACTCCACCAGGGCTACAGCTACATCAGCAGCCTTTCTCAGGGGGGTGCCAACCAAGGATATTCTGGAAGCTGCAACTTGGAGTTCAGTGCACACCTTCACCAAACACTATCACTTACCTCTATATTCTAAGACTAGAGCTGGTTTTGCCACTGCAGTTTTGCAGGGCCTACTAGCTCCTTCTAACCCTGTTTAACTCCACCTCCCATCCTTAGCTTTGGGATTCAACCCAAGTGTGATGACTGCAGCAGGGTAACACAATGAACATAGTACAGTTTTGTACCTACCATAAATGTAGATGTTCGAGTGTTCACCCTGCTGCAGTCCAGGTTACCCTCCCTCCATTCCCTCTGAACTAGCTGAACTTATCTATACCACTCTATCCTATTCAACCTCTGTGGTGTATTTGCTTGTGCCTAAAGGTATTGTTTTACTTTTATCTAGCTATATATATATTTTCCCTACCTATTGGGGGCACCTGACATCTGGGGCAAGAAAAACTGAAGAAAATGGCGTTGGATGCCTCTTATATACCCCTGGCGCTCTGACGTCAGGGAAGAAGCGACAGCAACCGACGCCGGACGAAGACTTTGGAACTCAGGCCGACTGCGGGACCGCCTGACAGCAGGATAACCCAAGTGTGATGACTGCAGCAGGGTGAACACTCGAACATCTACATTTATGGTAGGTACAAAACTGTACTGTTTCCCTCTTGTGTCAGAATGCTGTGCCCATCCATGAGGAAGCAGCTGCTGCCATTAGTAACTTGGTTGGCCCCAACTTTCCTGTCAAACAGAAACTGAAAACCAAGCCTCTGTCCAGTCTTCCTCAAATTTTTTGGATAGGAGTAGTTTTCTGGGTCTAGCTCAGGGTTTAATTCAGGCTGTTAATCCTTCTTGTAAACTATTTTCTGGTAAAAGAAAGAGGGATTGCCCTTTTCCTGAAGGGATTCAAGATTCTGTATCTGAACAGGAATATGCAGAGACAGATACAGCATTGTTTCCTCAGACAACTCAGTTTCTGCTTCTGCCTGTGGGAGTTTCTCCTTCTCTAAGACAATTTCTAGAATGTGTCTGTATTTTTAGTGGATGAACACTGAGGTTTCTTAGTCTCATGAGTTGTTACAGAAGGATTTTCCAGATTCTGCACCCATTCCTTCTCTTCTGTTCGCTTTAGAGTATGCATATGCTACTGCCAGTAGTTTTCCTGATAGCTAGCCAGTTGCTTTTAAAATGGCAGATAGGATGTATAAAGTTCCTCAGTCTTTTAAAGTTTTATACACTGTTCCCAAATCTGACCAAGCAGCTGTAGCTTTAGTTGATCTCACTGCTGCTAAAGTTAATTTTAATCCTTCTCTGTCTCTCTCTCTCTCTCTGATAAGGCTGGGAAGTTATTGATAGGCAGGAGGGAAAATGTACATTTCTATAAATTTGATTTTTCAGCATTTTGAATTGTCAGGCTCATATGTTAAAGTATGAGGAATGTTTTATCTGCAGTTTCTTCTTCTGAGGAAAAATCTGCTTTAAATATCTTAGTTTCTTCTATTGCATAGGTCGCTACTCATTGTTTGCAGTGTGTGTATGACTGTTGGTACTTCTTCCGGGGCTGTGATCACTGGTACTGTTTTGAGGAGGTTTCCATGGCTTCATACTCTGAACCTCCCAGATGATGTTAACATGAGATTTTAAATTCTCCATTGGATACAGATTCATTGTTTGGTCGTCACTGCTGCAGAGATGATCAAAAAGTGTGATGAAAGGGACATGCTGATCCAGGGAATCTCTTAAGATTTTTCAGCCCTCCTTTTTCAAATTGTATAAGGGATTTTCTATCTTCTCATCCAGTTTTAGCAAAAAAACAGAATAATCTGTCTCAACAAAATTCTAGTAAGTAGATGTGTAAGAAGAAATAGCAAGGGGGCCTCAAACTTCTGCAGACCATGGACAGTCCAACAAGTCTGAGTGACTATTCAAGAGACCTTGTGACCCCCTCCCACCCTGACCCCCCTTTTTTTTTACCAGAAAGTCTGAGTCATCATGGCAAGGTTTTTTCAGACAAATGTGTTCTGTTACAGATAGCAGCAGAAGGAAATTTCAACTTTCCAGGTGGTCATTCCTCATCCTTCAGATCGGACTCTTGTTTCCACCTGTTTTTCATCACATGCTGTCCCAAGGAGTGATAGAACCAGTTCCTCCTTCTTAGGTGGGAAGGGTTATTATTCAAGCATGTTCCTAGTGCCAAAGAAAGAAAATGCTTGGATACCAGTTCTGGATCTTTTTTCTTAAACTTGTGTGTGAACTAGTGCCCACCTTCAAAATGATGCCACTTCTCAACCTGTTATCCCTTCTACCTCTTTCAAATTTCCTGATAACACCAGACTTAATGTGCTTATCATCACACCGCTATTCATCCAAACTTCTGACTTTTCTTAATGTGATCTAGACAAAAAAAAAAAAAGAAAAAAAAAATATTAGTTCTCTGCCTTACCATTTAGACTATCCACTGCACCAAGTTCACAAAGTATCTAGCTGCAGTTGTAGTTCATTGCACGCCTGCAGGGTGTCCACATTTTTCCATATTTAGATGACTTGCTTGTCTTTGAGAGCCTTTTTCAAAGTGTCAGGAATCTTTTTCTCTTGGGTAAGAGATCTCTTACACAAGCTGGGATTCCAAGAGAACATTCAAGTCTGTATTGACTCCCTTACACAGGATTGTGTTACTGGGATGTGAACTAGAGGGGTCTATATTAGAACACCGAAAGTTTACTTCAGCGAATGCTCACATGAGTGAAAACGCTGGTAAACGAAAAGGTGTTTGTGGGGTCACGGTATAGTGAGGAGTGGGATATTTGGCCTTTCCTCACTGTTGTGTGATCTCGGAGTTGGAATATATAGTTAGCGGGGGTGGGGGTGGGGCACAGCCCCCCGCAATAAGCAGTTCGATTACCAGAGTTTTCTCTCATGTGAGCATTCAGTGAAGTAAACTTTCGGTGTTCTAATATAAACCCAACTAGAGACTCCACTTCAAAGAGCTTTTCTTCCACAGGAAAAATAGATTTTTATTTAGATCTATGTCAAAGGTTTTTCACTCAGATTTCAGTCAGGATTTTGGGTTTCATGGCATCTCTGATTCTCATGATACCCATGACAAGACTCCAGATGAGAAAGATGCAGTGGTATCTGAAAACTCTTTGGTCCCAGCATCAACTCCTGTTATCTTTTTAAATCCCTATGCTGGGGATTTCAGAAGAGAAATCTTTTGGTGGAGACAACAAATGTCCTTAAATCCAGGTCTCCCCTTCTTTTTCCCTGGTCCAAAGTAGTCAGTCACAGCAGATGCTTCAGACATTGCTTGAGGAGCAGTCTCAGGAGGATTAAAAGTGCAGGGGTATGGGACGCCCAAGGACAGAAGCAAGTACATAAACATCAAGGAAATGTTTGCCCTGATCAAGGCACTCAGTTTTCTGAACAACCTTTGGTCCCAGGGGCCATCAAGTAGTTACATACATTACTACAGTCATATGGTCATATGCAACCAGGTCGTACCTCCTTTGCAGACTAGCTATGTTAGCTTGGGATATAGCTTCATAGCACAATCTTACTCTACAGGCTTCCTGTATTCTGGCAGAAACAAAATCTTTGGCATACAAGCTGAGCAGAACCAGGAAAAACCTTCACAAATGGAAATAGATCAGGGGATCTTCCAAGATTTGATCCATCTGTGGGGAGTTCCTCAGGTAGATCTCTTTGCCACCTGTCTGAACAATCAAGTGGCAATCACCTGGCAAGATTCTTTTCCAGGACTCCATGCAAGAAGGCTTGGAAGATGGATGTCTTTTCTTTTCCTTGCACAGGAGTATTCCTGTATTCTTTTCCACTCATTCCTCTGATATCCAAGTTACTTCTGAAGATTCGTTAGAAATCCCCCAAGATCACTCTGATTCAGTTTTTGACTCTGACAACTGTGGTTCTCCCTCCTTTTGGAAATAGCCAGAGGCAATTACCACAAGCTTCCTAGCAGACCACATCTGCTCACACAAGAACAGGGGTGTTTGATACACCCTGCCATCAACCATATTGAGTTTATGCCTGGATGATAGGGTGCTAGTTCCTTTTAGGCACCTATTTACTGAGGATGTGCAGCAAGTGCTGATGGAGACATGAAAGCCTGCTACTAGAAAATCTTTTATTTGCAAATGGAAAAGGTTTTCTAGTTGGTGCCAACAGAATAACCAGCACCCATTCATGGTTAGTTGTTCTCTGGTTTTACAGTATTTGAGAGCATTACTATCCTGTGCCGTTGGTTCATTTAGTAATCATTTCAAGAAGTCTACCCATGAATCCTCCTCTTTCAGTGCAGTCTCATGTCAAAGTGTTCTTGAAAGGGGTTTTGCATAATATGCCTTCCAGAAAACTGCTGACTCCTCCTTGGTATAAATTTTGTGTTAATATTTGCTCCATTTGAGTCAGATAATCTGGCTGACTTGAGGTTCTTAACGTGAAACAGTTTAACTGATCACTTTAACCTCTGCAAGAAGGGTATCTGAGTTGCAGGCTCTTATGGTGTCAGCACTGTCTCATTTTCCATAGGTACTGGCTTTCTTTAGGCATTAAAGAAGGATTATTTCTCAAAGTGGTACCCGAATTTACTTCAGAAGCCAAGCTATCTGTATATCTCCCCATTTTCTTTCTGGAATCTAAAAATAAGGGAGATAGGATATTCCATACTTTGGATATCCATAGACAAGTACTATCTTGACAGAACTAAATCTTTTGGATTTTTGGATCAGTTGTTCATTTCTTGTTAAGGTAAAGTAAAGGGACCACCTGTGTCAAAACAGACAGTTTCCAAATGGTTACCTAAGGTGATTACCTTTTATTATATTTACAGTAACAAAACTATTTCAGGCAGGGTCAGGGCCACTCTACCAAGGCCTTGGCTTTATATGTGGCTTTTTGGAAAGGATTGGATTTTAGAAGTTTTCTAAAAGCTGCTACTTGTTTCTCTGTACATACCTTTACAAAACACTATAACCTTGATTACTTCTCTATGTCCAGATGAAGCCTTGCTAGGACCATTCTGGAGGACCTGCTGAACTCTTCTCCTTCCACTTCCCAAGTGTAGTGTAATCTGCTCGTATAACTAAGGCTTCTGCAGCAGTGATCAGGATGATGAACATAGTGCAGTTGTGTAAGTTGAACTTATTATAACAGTAAATGTTCAAATGATCATTGCTGCAGTAGCTGCTCCCTTTCTCCACCCCCCCCCTTTTTTGTGCATTTTTTTATGCCAGCGTGCTGATGTTTATTTTTTTGTTGTTCTTTCTGGGCTTGGCCTCCTTTCTGCTGGCAGGAAAGCTCTGAAGGTTTTTGCAACCAAACTTGTCTTTATACAGCTCAGTTCTAGCTGCCTGACAGTTTGGGCATGTGAAGGTTCCGTGAAGTTTTGGATGTTGGCTGGCTGTTGTATCCTTGAGAGGATATAATTCGTGTTGCTAAGGCTACTACAGCAGTGATCATTCGAACATCTGCTGCTATGGTAAATTCAACTTACACAACTGTACTTTCAGTGGACATAAAAGGAAGGAAGGAAAAAAGGTATCATAGCAGATTATACAGCTTTGCATCATGTTTTGCTGCATCGAGGGATAAAATCAAATAAAATCATTAATAACTTTCCCACCAGTTTTGAAATGCTTGCCTCCTTCTTGTATATTTTGAAAGTCCCTTGCTTTTAAGTCTTTCCCCTCATGGAGGCTATATAGGAAATATACCAGTGCAAAGCCAAGTATAACTGTATTCGTCCTGCTGCTTAGAGTATTAAATCTGGAGAACTTTTAACAACTACTTAAACCATGTTTTCTGACATTTAATTTGACCTTCTAGAATTCAGGTGATTGTATAATGATCTTGGTCTTGTATCTAGCATATTATCAATAAAGTAATGTTTTATTAGCTAGAATTCTGGAGCAATCAGTGGTTCACCATGTCCATAAATAATAGAAGAAAAGAAACCAGAGAGTGATTAAGTTTACAGTGGATGTTTAGGCAGACTGTCAGCCTAAACTCTTCATGTCCACGTCAGCAGATGGAACATTCCTTAGTAACTTGTGTTTGTCATGAAGCAGCCTAGGTTGCTATGCTAGAAATGTTTAATTTCTGCTGTTGCTATATTTCATAAAACAATAATGTGTTTAAACACCAGAACAGCAAAGGCATGGTTAAGGAGAATTTATTGGCTTTATAAATATGTATAATCACTTAAGTGGATTAATTGTCATTACATTTTTACTTAGTTTTGCAGTTATGATTTTATGTTTGCACTTGCCATCCAGTTGATGTGTGGCCCCATTTTTCAGGGGGAAATATTAACTTGTATTTCTAGGGATGTTGATGGAATTTTGTCTGTTTTGTCAGGACTTCAAACCACCATGTGTGTTTAACATCACCGAAACATCTCTGAAAAACTGAGGTGTGCAGTACCCCCTTTATATAGCACTGCAGTGTCTCTATTGAAAAATGCACTGAGAATTTTCATTTGGGAGTAGAACCTGCAGCCTCTGAACATCAGAGGCAACATTGAAGCTAGCTGAACCTTCTGTCACCAGCTGCAGAAGTTTTGATCAAGTACCAGAAATCATCACAAAATACTCAACTTGCTTTAACAACAGCCTGATGGGGGTCTTGAACCACTATCTCAACTGTGCTTGATAGTCTTAGTGATCACATCATGTAATTGTTATTGTTGTTAACACTTTATCTTGCTGCCTTTGTAAAGTTCTGAGTGCCGGCACTTTCAGAAAGTTAGCATTCTTTACTTTTTTGATAAAAGCAACTCTTTCCACACAACACTTTGTGTGTTGTGATTTTATCTTTGGATCTGCTATGTGAGGTAGAGTTTAAATGTAATAACTTCAGCTTGACATATTAGAACAGTCCAGTTCACCAGTACATGGCTGAAAGTAACTTCTGTGATGTAAGAATACCTAAGTAAACTGGTGGATTTGGAGGCTAGACAACAGCACTGTGTATCACAGATGTACTTGGTAGTATCTGGTATTGCTGTTCAATAGAAAAAGTAGAACTTTTTAATTTAGTATTTGTCACTTCCTGTTTTCACGTCATGGTTACTTGTTTCTTTTATTACTACTATTTTTCATTTTTGTCATAGCAGCAGATGATAAATATATTTGTTACTGACCTGTCTGTAATGTTATACTGTGTTTTGTTTAGTATATGACTTTCCATAACTAAATCATGAATTGTGAATGTTGGGAGCATTCCACAGAAAAGTTTTGCTTCTAAAGTGAAATAAGTTTAGTTTGTCTGTGGTATTCTAAAATAGTCTAGCTGCATTAATACATTTTGTAGAAGCCAAGCAAAGGCAGTTTTGAGTTTGCATTTTTAAATTAGTTGGCAGTAGGTACAAATAGTTTGGTGTATAATCTCACATTTTCATGAGACATGTGCACATATTCCATATCTCTGTGGCTGTTTTAATTGCGTATCAGTATGTTTGTTTGACCTGAAATAACATTGCTTTTCTTGGTTAATCCATAGTGGATTTCCAAAGTGTGAAAACCTGAAGGGCCTCTCAGCGAAGAAGAAAAGTTGAATTAATTTTTAAACAAAAGTGGACTTTATGGTTCAGTGCTTGACAGGATAATTTTAGATTTTGGCATAAAATGATTAATTGTTAATGTTTTAAACCAGTCCTTTCACTTCTTTTGGGGCCCTTGGGTGGTAAGTTAATACTTTCTTTATACTTTGCACTGCCCTCTTTAGTGAGGAAAAAATATTGACTCTGGTTATCGCAGTTTAGCATTTTGTGATACACCTCAAAACTACCTGTAAAACTAGCACATTGTTAGGTGTTGGATTGTTAGTCATGTGTTCTTTGAAAATGCTCTGTTTGTTGGTAATCTGTGGTTTGAGCTGACACACTTAAATAATCCATACTGCTATCTTTAATGTAAAAAAGACATTTTGATGAAATTCAGTAGAAGTGATTGTATTAGAATGGAAAATGCTTACCAGTCAGTAGCCAAGGTGGTGTGTTCTTAAATGAAGTACAGTTGTATCACTGAGGTGAGGAGCGACAGATATATCACATGTAGCCTTGTCTGTTTTGAGTGGCACATCCATTAAATAATACCCCACGTAGTACCAATTAAACAAAAATCTTGACTTTTGTGTAGTGCCTGGTGGTATCGTCAACTTGTTCCTTCCTTTTTTCATATTTGATTCTACAAGTTAACTTAAAAGTGTAGTATTTACAGCATGTCAGATAGTGCCGCCTATCCAGGATTTTAAAAAACTCATGCCATCTGGTTCATGCAGTGGTGGGAAAAATGTCCCAGCTGAAAATTTGCAACAGACTAATGAAAACATAAATAGTCTTGCGTGAATAAGCATTGTCATTAGTGCAGTGTTTACGAATAGCTTACCATTTTTCTGCATGTGTACACTGGATTGCTAACATTGTAAGACTGACAATACCCCACTTCAAAATGAAAATGTAGTTAGAAACCTGAGAACCTGGGTTGATAAGTTCCTCTTCTTTGATCATCCTGTGGCAGTAGTTATAAGTAAACCCTACTTTGCACAGATGATTGCCAAAAGAATGACAGCCAGATCTAAAGATGTTGTCCCTTTGTATTCTGCACTGATCTGATCAATTACAGAATACAGTCCTCTCCTTTGAGATGTACCTCACCAGGCGTAGACTGTCTTAACAAAGAGGATCACAGCGTTAAAATCCCCATGCTAGTATTAAAGAATAGAAGGACTGTACCTCTTTTCTGTATCATATAGGCTTCTTAAAGGAGACCTTTGCCTTGACTTCTAAGCAGTAAGGATCTGCTGTACTTTCACAAATAAAGCAGTCCCACAGATACCAAGATAAAGGATCTAAACCTGCTTCAGCAGATTAATAAAACAAGATAGAAAGACAGATTCATTACTCATTTCCCCCTCACCTTAGTTGTTGTGTCTTTCGGCTTTTCCCGGTTAGGGGTCGCCACAGCGGAACTCCGGTCCGCTAATGATTGGTAGTCGATTTTTACGTGCTGAGTTACCAGCCCTAACGCACAACCTTCAACGAAGGTACACCCATTCATGCATGTCTCCACACAGAAGATGCTCTAGCTGAGAATCGATTTCCCCCCTCACCTCTGGAATAGACTTTCCCTGTACTTAAACCCATATGATACACAGTCTTTCTTCAAACATGACCTAGAAAATTGGATAGGTAGTCATAAATTCACCCCGGGCTTGACTGGCTTAGCCATTTTTGAGAGGTGGGGTACAGTCTAGAGTGGGAACTGATAAGACGTAATGGTTACAAGAGTCGATAACCTTGAACTTCCTGTAATTCCTATGAACATAGCCTTCTTTTAACCCACCTCTCACCAGTAGTATTACAAGATACTCATCATTTTGTGACATAAAAACATATTTCTGAAAGGAGTTGAAGAACAGCAACAAAATAAATCTTAAAGACTCAGTATACAACAGATACAAATGTTTGGGGCAAGCAAAATTAATTTCCACAGTGTAAGAAATGGAAACAGTTGATCTGCTGTGGCGACCCCTAACGGAGCAGCCAAAAGAAGAAGAAGAAGAAGTGTTGACAGGGTGTAGTGTAGTTTCATTGTTTACATTTTAACTGGGAGAATTATGCTGTATGGCATCTTCCTTTAGTTAGCATTAGAATATCAAAATAGACAAGTCGCTGGTTTCCGATAGTCAGCATTTTTGTGCGTAAGAATTGGTATGCCATACATTTGACTGCTGTGTTTCTGGTTTGTGGGAGTTGAAGAAGATGAGCTTATTTTTTTCCCGTACCGTTTCCCTCTTATTTGAGTTTGTGTGACTTTGGAGTAGGATTGGAGGCTTTGTGTGGTGTGCAACATTTAAAGTGGCTCAGTTTTGAGTGTTCCACATCTCAGGGGTTTAGACATTTTAGTTTCAGTTAATCGATAGCATGTGTTTGATCGTAGTAAACACCATTTAACTGCTTAGTATTTCTTATCTTTGTCAGTTCACACAAGCTTTTTACATTCTGTTTAATTTATAATGATTGCAAAAAACTTCAAAGGGTACTCAAGGTAGTTAGTAGTACTTTTATTTTGATTCTTTAGTCTTGATTTATTTGATTTCTGGATCAGTGTGTATGAAATGGAACTCCTTAAAGTTTACATTAGTAAATGAGGATATGTAAAACATTTACACTGCTGGGTACCTTGAACTGCCCAATGACATTTCTAATTTTTATTAAATTGTTAGTAAAATGTGTATTTGCCAAAGTGCAAGTCTCTGCGATGTAAGTGTTTCATTTTGTAAGGGTCTTGGTGCTGCTGATGCATGAAAGAAATATGTAGAGGATGCATGGAGAACTGATGATGCAGATCAGTAATGGAAGTTGTACCCCCCCCCCCCCCGCAAAAAATGAGGACTAAGTGATTCTTTCCTTATGCCATGTGGTAATAGTGGTGCTTTCTATTGAGTGAGTGATGGAGAAAAACTTTGTAGTGGCATGGAATGCAAGTAAGTCACGACAGTAAATAATGGTGGAAATAAAAAATATTTCATCATTACTAGTATGTTTAGGTGTAGAAAAGATGATGTGGCAGAGAACAATAAAAATGTTCTAAGGTTTAAAACTGGAGAGGGATGTATGAGTAATTCAACATTACCAAAATTGCTAACTGTGTGTGAATGTTAGACTTAAAGCAATGGCTTTATATTTCTTTGGAATACAGAAGACGAAACAAAAAGCAGATACTGGTCTTGAACACAGGCTAAAATTTTAAGAAAAAAAGCAATTTGGGATTAAAGAAAATGCAAGAGTATTTAAGAGATGGAAACTGTAGAGTGAACAGGTAGCATCAAGTTGGAATTCTCAATTTGCTTCAATGAGTTTAATGGTATTATACATTTAGGGAACAGTGCACACACCCACACCCACCCATAAACACGCACACATGGAGACATATTGGCAAGATTGCTTGGAGTCCAGTGGGGCTAAAAATCTTGAAATTGTGTTGTGATAAATATATTGATGTTACACAGTGGTGGGATGCCTGTAGACAAAAACTGTAAATTGCAGGGGAGGTGGTGGTGAGCCTAGATTTAAAAGGAACTTGTAATAAATAGGGCTGTTGGCTCGGGGGGGGGGGTGCCACAGTACAGCATGGTAACTCTGTATATACTGGGGGATAAGCCACATGGAGCAGATAGTGTTCGATACTGGGAATACAGTTGCTGACTGCCTCTCTGCAGCAGAGTTTGTAAGTTTCTTTGCAGTTGCAGAAATCATCAGATTTGCTCCTCACATGGGCAGGGCAGCCAGGCGATCTGTGGTTGGTTATATTTATTCCAAGTTATATGGATTTTGGATCAATTTCTTTCACCTTCATAATGCGTCTGCATTTTTTTCTGTATTTAGTTTACCTGTATTTGTGTAGAGTATGTTTGCACTTGCGTGTTTATATCTATGTATATGAATTATATGCACATACATGTATAACCTTCGAGATCAAATGCATTTGTAAAGAACAGCTTTTCTTCATGTATAGTTGGTGTTTATACAGATGACATTAGAGTTGGCAGGTATCACTTATGGTAAGCATACAAAAATTTGCAGTAAAAAGATTAAATAACTTTGCTTCATTAGAAATGAGGTTTGTCACACACTCCTTTTAAATTGTTTGTGTCAGTACCACTAATTTAACTTCAAAGTGCAGTTCTAAATAAAGTGTATTTTGAGTATTTGTCATTTCTTTTCATTTGAAGTCACCATCTTGTTATTTACAAGTTATGGAGTAAAATAGATGCTCCGATATTGAAGAGTTCTGGATTGATACAGTTAAGAATGACATACTCAGTGCACTACTCATTTGGAAGAATTTGGTTATTTCATGCCACTTAAGAATTATTTAGCACATGGTTATGATGGCCCCAGGCTGCTTCTGGGGAAATTGAGACTTTTTTCTTGGTGTTTTCTTTATAGTTCACTGTAGTCACCCTTATTTTTGTGATATTTCTGATTTGGAAACTAATTTAAAAAACTTAAAGCATAATTTGTTTATTTCATTGTTTTCCCATATAGGCCTTCAGCTTTTTCCTTTATCATGGCTTCACTTACTAAAAATGCCCTTATGGCAGACACGCATGAGATTGCATGTGACTGTAACAGACTGACAACTGCCAAAAAAAGCTTGTCAGGGGAAACCAGACCCAGATAAAACTGGGGTTGGTCTTATCTTATGTCACTATACAAGTAACCCCCCCTCCCAGTGCTGGACAGACAGCTATACTGGTTGAGATGACTGCCATGCCACAGGTGCCCATGATGCCAACTTTCCTAAAATGTGAGTTTGTGACATCAGTTTCCCTGCCTTTGGGTAGATAGATCCAACCCCAACCGAGCTGCCTGTCCTATCATCCTCAGTAGTTTGAGCAGATGAATGGTGTAGCAACTCTGCCTCACAGAGGCAGTGACCTAACCAAAGTAAGGATTTCTTTCTGTCCATTATATATAACCACACTATTGGTCTGCTTTGGCAGATCTTGACACCTGTGCCCTAGCCAACACCCTGTCAGTCCCTCTTAAGGTTTGCTCTTCACAAATCATGACCTGTCATCTCCTCAGTCTGCTGCAGTGACCCAGCCAATGTAAAATGCTGCAGATTCTCATAATTCACATTCTGCAGCACAAAAGAAGAAGACAATGATGATTCTGGAGTCTTCAGAACGCAAAACATTTGGATCCTGCTCAAAAAAAGAAATAAAAGTTTCCAAATATGCCAGTGAGGATAAAGCAGTAGTTTTCCCTTCTGCTTTCCAAGGTAGAGGTAAGGAAATTTCAAAGTTAGTACAGGAGGGGTGGTCTGTTGATGCCACACCACACCCATTGAGGAAATTATAAGTCCTGTAGGACAGTATTGCGGTTGTTCTGTGTGGTGCTACCAATTGTGATCACATTTCAGGATACCATCAGCTGTGTTGGAACACCCTGATAAATGTGTTTCCAGTAGTGAGAGAAGCATACCTTATATTCCTTTCTCTTGGGAATTGCTATATATGTGCCAAGACCTCCCAAACCTGTTTTCGTATTATCTTCTGTGACTTTAAACATGAATCGTGCTTCTGTCTTCAGCTGTCTGTCCTTCATAGGGAGACTCATTAGCTCTCGATAGGCTTGAAAAGTATGTATTTATGACCCCCACCTTGTCTATTAAGGTGCTGACATACTTGAAGCAGTTGCTGCATTTGCAGCATGACCTATTGAATACAATATATAAAGCTCCTGAACAAATGCCATGGGGAAGAAGCTCAAATAAACCTAATACTTTATGTTGCTTATGGTATGGTAGACAGGCCTGCCTACAAGACTTGATCTGGCGCTGCCATATATTGGCAGCCTTGGCTGTTGCTCTGCCATAGCTTTTTGTGAAGGTGGCCTTAGTGTCCTTTATGGATATGCTATTTAGAAAGCCCCTGTTATTTAACCCACAAACTGATGTTTCACTGAAGACCATGAAGGAGGAAGAGCAAACTCAACTGTAAAATTTCACAGGTTGGCTTGTTGAATGAACACAAGGGAGCCAGTGGAAACCTTGAGTCCAGTGGAAGCCACAGCCCCAACAACAGCCATCATGGCTTTAGACACCCAAAATAATTGGAGAAATTTAAACTGAGAGAGAAGACATCAGAATTCTTTTCTTGGTTCCCAGTAAAGGCACTGACCTAAAGACTGAGGTCCTCAGAAATTCAGGAATGGTCATAGCTGCCTTTGGGTGGCCAGTAGCAGTCCTGATTCCTATCCCAGCCATATCCGTGGTGGAGTTTTTCGTGGAAGGCTGCTCCTTCATCTGATTGGTTTGCTCTAACAAGTGATGCATTGGTAAAGGAAGTGATAGCTCATGCCCAGCCTGTGAAGTTCTCTGTCCCATCACTAACTTTGTCAGAATTTCTCACTATCTAAAAAGTGGCAACAAGGATCCAGAGAGAAACTTCTTGAGAGAGAGGAAAAAAACACATCAAAAGAAGGCATACCAGATCAACAGTGTTTATTCCAGATTATTTTTTTTTTATTTTCCAAAATTATCTAAGTCTAATCTCAGACCTGAGTGATCTCAGCCTGGTTTTCCCCAAACAGGCCTTTTTTTGCGGCCATCTTTCAGTTGGCATTTCGACTGCTTTCTAGATGCAACTGGAGTTTGTTTAGAGCTTTAGGACATTTTATATGTGTGTAAAGATCAGAAAGCATTTAAGTAGATTCCTATACTTTTGTACAGGAGTCATTAATTATCAGTTCAACACCTTACCCTTTGGACTTGCATGCCCCCCCCATTCACAAAATGTATGGTAGAAGTAGCCATCTTTGTGCGTGAGAAACAAAATTGGTTCCTTTATAGATGACTGGCTCCTAGTGATTTATGTTGGAGGTGGTCTTGCCTGGAACAGGGAGTTTCCACTCCATATCTCTTATTCCCAAGAGTTCTCTGTAAATTATACCAAGTTGCAGCATGATATCAATCCATCTCATAACTTTCTTAAGTTGCACCCTTGATACAGAGACTTGTTGGGCATTTTTACTTCTCAAAAGTATTTTGAACATCCTGTTCAAAGTTCCTTTCCTTCAGTCCAGTAATTATTTACTGAAGTTCATAGTAGTTGCTTTGATTGGTGCTACATGCAGGGTGTGACGTCCCCTCTCTGGGCCAGTAATCAAAGAGCCTGAATCCTCACCAATGACACAGGAGAGGGACATTCACTTGGAATAAAAATAGATACACACAGTGTTTCCAGATGCAGCTCTGTGCATCAAGCACAATTCCCCTTAGGAACACACTCAGTCCGAGGTCTGGGTTTTTCTTTCCCTCTCTCTCTCTCCAGGTCCCCAGTAAAACTGCCCACTGGCACAGCTGTAGAGTTGAGTCCTTAGCCGAGTGTCCAAGCCAAGTCCACCAGAACCCTCTCTGTGAAACCAGTGCTTCGTGTCCCTGTTCCAAGCAGCTGACACACACACACACACACACACACACACACACACACACACACACACACACACACACACACACACACACAGTCTTTGAGATTTGATTAGCTCATGGGCACACACACACACACACACACACACACACACACACACACACACACACACACACACACACACACACACACACACCTGAGAAAGGCTGGCACAGATTTACTAGCTATGCCTCCTTCTGCCCAGACTATAAGGTAGTTACTGCCACCAGACACTCCAAAGCCAACTACCCTAAGGCTGTTACAAAGGATCCCAATTATACTGAGTGAAGTTAATATTACTGTATGTCTCCGTAAATAAGACCTAACCAGAGGGTTTTCCAGGGTGGTCATGATGTAAGCCCTACCCCAAAAATAAGCCCCAGTTAAGATCTTCAACAACACACGGCAAGCGTGTTGAATTATAAAGTAATAATATTATTGATACCTGTTGACTGAGGTATCGTACTCTGCTCACCATTTTCGGACCATTCGGACACCCAACTTCTTCTCTTTCAGAAGGTCGTAAGATTCTTTCCCCAGGGGTCCTCCACGATTCTTACTGTAACCCTAATTCTCACTCACACTTGATGGTTGAGATCCTTGTCTCATAAACACTGGTAAGTGTACTTTGATTGGTCAAAGTACAGGCAACGTATGTAAAACGTATGGGTGTGGTTGTGTCTTCTTAACCATCGCCATTTTGTGTTGCCACTCGTGTCTCATATGTCTTCAGTTACCCCCCCCCCCCAACAAGATGAGTGCAAAAAGAAAGAGCTGTTCCGTTGAGTGCAAGAAAGGAATCGTGGAGGACTCCTGGGGAAAGAATCTGATGACTTTCTCCAAAGACAAGAAGTTGGATCTCCGAATGGTCCGAAAATGTCGAGCAGCGTATGATAACCTCAGTCAACAGGTGGACGAGGGAAATGCTAAGAAGTGCAAGTGTGGATCAGGTCGGCAACCATTATTTCCTGAGCTGAAAGACATCATCTGTGAATGGATTGCTAACAGGAGAGCAAAGGCTTTGGTTGTGCGCAGGGCTGATATTCATACATTAGCCCTTGCAATAGCACCACAGTTAAAAATATCCCCAGAAGAATTCAAAACATCACATCGACAACACTGTTCAAGCTAGAAGATACTGAAGTTATTAAACGTGCACTTGCATTCAAGTTCTTTGTTGATGGCATCAACTTTTCTAAATACCAACCCTTCAACATGATTGTTATGGATGAAACTGCAGTTTTTATGGGCCAAGGATCTCAACGATTGATCAGAGGGGTGCCTCGTCAATCTGCATTCCCTCCACTGGTTATGAAAATGCACGTGTTACCTGTATTTTGGCAGTCCATCTAGATGGAAAGAAAACCCCACCCCTAATCATTAGTAAGGGCAAGAAAGATAAGACTGAACATGTTTCAGGCATTTACATTCTTGAAACTGAGAAAGCTTGGTGCACACAAGCAGTTATAAGGAAGTTGGTCGATGTAATGCTGCCACTTGTTTTGCGAGGTGGCGAAAGAGGTCTGCTAGTTTGTGATTCAGCCAGCACTCACCGTGCTAAAGACATGAAGAACTTCCTTGCACAGAGAAGAATAGATCAAATAATGATTCCCGCAGGAATGACTGCCTTTCTCCAGACTCTTGATATTGCAATAAACAAGCCATTCAAGGACCATTTGCGCATGGAACTCAATGACTACATTGAAAATAGAATGGAGAGAAATCAGCGTGGAAACTTTGTGAAGCCTAGCCTGCAAGAGGTCATGACTTGGGTGAAGACTTAATGGGATAAAATCACTGACAGCTGTGTTGCCAATACACTACGAGCAGACTTCATGGACAAGCAGTGCTCATTTAAGGAGAGCTCTATTGCTAGGCATGACAGATTGGGGCCAATGGTTTTACAGGAAATGGAGTTGCAAGAAATTCAGACCGGAATTAGGGGGTTGGAGACTTATGACAATGTTCCAGAAGAAGATGACATGACTG
Organism: Protopterus annectens; assembly: GCF_019279795.1. Taxonomy (NCBI): domain Eukaryota; kingdom Metazoa; phylum Chordata; order Ceratodontiformes; family Protopteridae; genus Protopterus; species Protopterus annectens. The sequence goes on from NC_056737.1 coordinate 1,618,350,516, forward strand.
TTTTTGAATAACTTTTCCATTATCGAGGCAACAGAATGGATTGCTTCTGCTTTCAGCTGCCAGCAAGCTCTTGTCAGTTTTTTGACTTTATTGTATTAAGGTAACGTTTCATTATCAAGGGGTAATTACAAAGTAAGGCCACTAGTGTCCAGATTTCATTTTTATGACTTTCCATCATTCTTCTCTTATAGTTTGGATAAGGAATAAAGAAAGCATCACCACTTAAAAAGTGGCAGTTATTCACCTGTTTTATTCCCCTCCTCCAATACACATGTATTGAGATTCTTCTGCACTTTCTGTTAAGCATGAAATATTGCACTGTGAATGCCAAGGTGTAGATATTCTGAAGTTGAAATGTTTATTGCACTGTTTATGTAGAATTTTCACACAACTGTTAACGCATTACCTAGAACTGTTGCCCAATAATGGAAAAGTACCCAATAAAATTGTCAATTTGTGTACATGAATAAATGTCAGTTAGTGTACATGAATAAATGTCGATTTTTGTACATGAATAAATATAGATTTTTGTACAGGGGGGTAAATAAGGCATACCCTGATAATAAACCCTGATGCTTATTTTGGCGGGGGAAAAAGTATAAAACCTGGTCTTATTTTCAGGAAAATACAGTAGTACAAATGGTAGTGTTTTGACCATTATGGTAAGGCTTTCAGGAGTGGCCACAGAGTCAACAAGTAGATATGAGTACTCTCAAAGGTTAAAATATTCTCTAAAGGACCAGCCACAATGTTGTTGTGTCTTTCGGCTTATCCGGGTTAGGGGTCGCCACAGCAGAACTCCGGTCCGCTAATGTTTTGGTAGTGGATTTTTACGTGCCAAGTTACCAGCCCTGACGCACAACCTTCAACGAAGGCACACCCATTCATGTATGCCTTGACATAGAAGACGCTCTAGCTGAGAATCGAATGGGACAACATCTTGCTGTGAGGCGACAACGTTACCGCAGCACCACTACCAGCCACAATGAAAAGTTTAAATATATTTAATAATAAAATAAAAGAACATAAAAATACGGGATATCGATTTACAATAAACACCAGAGTTTCAGTCACAGAAAATATTGATATAACATAGAATGAATAGATTCACACAGATACAGAAAAACAGTACTTAACTACTCTCACTATATTTTTCTGACTGATCTAAAGAAATAATATTCCCTGGTCACTTACTAGAGCAAGTCAAGATGATGTAGGTGAGGGGGTCCTTCCTTCTCAGGTTCCAAAAACAGAGTGCTCTGAGACATCTCTCTTATCTGGTATTAAAACATCATTGTTGTCCTAGATTACAGAATGACATCACATACATCTGGTCATCTGACTTCTTGTTCCCATGCTACCCCATTGTTAAAAACAACCAGAATTTAGCACATATGTGTCACTATACACACAGATAGAGCTTTGCTGAGATGTGTTATAGCATCTGGAAGCTATTAAACTGTAAAACACTTCTAGCCTTCCTACAGGAGCTAATAGACCATTCTCTGGCATGAACATTTCGTCTCTGGCTGCTGTCAGAACTGTAAGATACAATCTTTATGGACTAAATTAAGTAATTAATTTCTTACTATTTTTCAAATTTAGCTGGGCCAAGATTAACCTCTTCTCTTCCAGTATCCCCTGTTAACATATATACATTTCCTCAGTTACAATACAGTCAGGACTCACTGCTGGTACCTTTTTTAACACAAGCAGCTTTACAAATACATTTTTCAACACAAGCATCTGTACAAATCAGTTTGATATACAAATTACATATAATTAATTCTTTACAAAATTCCAGCTAGCTATGTTGGCATATGTTACAGATCCACTGCCCTACTTCTCCTAGCATAGCTGAAAATACCTTGCATTGTCACACAGGATATCATATAAAAGTGCTAGCAATGACCATTGGTTTTAGTGGCTTCAGGATTCAGATCCTTTAGAAGTTATATCAGAAAATCTGCCTCGTGCAAAAACAGTTTGCTTTGGTGAATGAATCCATTCAACCTCTTGGTAGACAATCTCTTTGTGTAACCAGCTCAGAATGATGCTCACCACAGAGGTGCTTCTGGATTGATTTAAGGTGGTCACTGCTGCAGCTATGTAAATCAGAGGTTTTGGTCAAAGGATGAATTGAATCTCTACATCATTGTGTTGGAAATGAGAAGAGTAGATCCCAAAAAGGCACAATTTCTAATCAGTCAGAAAACACAGCAGTTGTTGGGTACATCATTAGATAAGAAGGAGCATATTGTTTTAAGGCCATTGTTTACGAGGAGTTTGAATGTTTATCTGTTGGTCTCATGTTTTATTTGGAAAGTGTGCATTAACTAGAAAATTAAGTATCTCAACTTCTTAGTGCAAGGATTCTGGACAAAGCCAAAAAATAATGGAGGAGGAGGACAAAGGCACAAAATCATGGACAGCTTTTTAAATATTGCTCTTATAAACTTAGTTGCTATAGTAGCAGGTTTTGCATTAGCATGCATTTTCTGATTTATTTGAAATCTGAAACGTAATTGTTTGACATTATTTAGTGACTGCAATCCTCACAGATAAATGTTATGAGGAACAGACCAAATATGAGGCAAAACTCTGGACAGTTGAAAAGTATGCAGTAGTAGCATATTTTGAAACTTTAGCAAAACCCCAGGATGTTCTTTGTGTTTCACTGTTGCAGTCATCACTTGTGGGTTATCCCTGCTGGGTAGCCTTCGGTCGGCCCGAATACCAGAGTCAGGCTTTTCCCCTGCACCAGCGGCTTTGCCTGTGTAAGGAGAGCAGCCGGCGCCATTACATGAGTCTTTCTTGCCGTAGAGCCTGAAGCAAATTCAGTTTGCGTGTGTGCTGGTCGCTCGTTGCCAGAGTGGAAGTTGAATCTGAAAATGACTAATGCTAAGTACCTTGTTGGGGACCTTTTTCTTGCACTAACTGATGTCCGAAAAAGTAAATAATTGTCTCCACTGTGGAAAACAAATACCACTCCAAGACTTCCATACCTTGTGCATTACTTGTCTAGGCCCAGACTACAGTGTCCCCCATTGTTGGTTCTGCACACATTTCCATTCAAGGACTATTCACCGTTGAGCTGAATTTGTAGCCAGGCATTTCTGAAGTAGTTCCTCACATTATGAAATGGCATCCATTGGTCAGCAGTTTGTGGATATTCCCAAAAAATGAAAAGATAAAAAAGGGACAGACCACACAAACTTAAGCCTTCAGACAATCCATCGCAGAAGCAAGTCGTCAGTTCTCTGAAATTCAGTGAGGCTCATTCGCAGCCCCTGATGCCCGACTCGTTTCCTTTGCAGGCCTCTACCGAGACCCTTTCAGAGTCCGGTACGCCGCCGGGAAATTTTCATCATACAATCCCTCGGTTGTCTCCACTTCCTTTGGGTCTGGAGCCACAACGCAGCCACCGGCTTCCAAGGAGGTTGTTCACACAACCAATTCAAAGCAAAAAACAATGTCTTTGCCTCCGACTACCGCATGCCAACGACAAATAGATTTACTAAGGTCTAAAAGCAAGACCACCCCAAAGAAAGCAGTCTCTAGTCGCCATCTTACTCTTCCTCCACCACCTCAGACACAGTTACTGAAAATGGTGGAGGACCTCATCACTTTCATCAAGGGTAGCTATACCACTCCTTCTAAAAGAAAAAGGGATACTTCCCCTGAAGTTCACTCAGAACCGGATTCTGAAATTTCAGACTACCTGGATTCAGATAAGTAACAACAACCTCTCACCTCCTTTGAGGATTCTTATGCAGAGGAATCCATTCCTTCTGCCTCCCCCCGATGATCTTTCATTTGGGGAAACCCTGCACACTCTCAGAGAGCATTTCCACTGAGAATCCCAAGATTACCCTCAGTCTAAGGAAAGACTAAGAGAGTTTCTAGAAATTCCTCAGTACAGACCCTTGGCCATCCCTCCTATTCTGGACGTGGTGGATGATGATTTCAATTAATCTAGCCTCACCCCTGATGCCATACCCCCTGCTGCTAGAAAACCTGGCAGGTACTACAGGGTGCCTGATTCACATAAGTACTTGTTTAAAAACCCTGCAACAGACCCAGAGGTCATAACACAGGAGTCCAAAGGGGCCAAGGCTAGCTCATCTAAAAACCCAATTTCCTCTGACAAGGACTCAAGAGCTCTGGACCGATGAGGTAAGAAAGTATACACCTCCACAACCTTAGCTATTAGAGCTCTTAACTGCCAGTTCCATATGCTAAAATATCAACAGCGCACCTTGGTACTTATGAAACAAAAAAAATTAATCTTTGCCCGACAGTAATACTTCCAGAGAGTTAGCAGATCGTATGCACTCTACTTCTCAGGTAGTTAAACACTCCCTGCACTGTGGATTTGATGCCCTAGAAGCCTCAAGTAGGGCCACTGTGGCAGGTTCAGTCATTAGGAGGCACACATGGCTAAAAGAACAGCCACTGCCTGATCATGTAAAATCAAAGCTACTTGATGCCCCCCTGGATAAAGACCACTTGTTTGGATAAAATGCAGAGGAGGTTATCAAAAAGATGGAGGATAAAGCTAAATCTATGCAAACAGTAAAAGACTTCCTCCAAGTTCAATCTTCCAGATTCAGCAGAAACTTTCCTTCTAAGCACTGGTCTTTCCCAGCCCCCAATAGACAGGTTCAAGGGAGGCCTCGCAGGGACAGATCAGTTAGACCACAAAACCAAGGCCAGCGAAGGACTAAGCAATGGCCCTCCACCACTCCCACAGCAGGGATTTCCAAGTCCACCCACTACTCTAAGAACGTACAATGACTCTCACTCCCCCTCCCATCAGAGGTTAGGAGGAAGCTATCCCTTTACAAACAAAATTGGCTGTGCATAACAAAGGACCAGTGGGTACTAAAAATATTTTTTCAGATCTACAAATTTATCTTCCTACAAGTCCCAACCTTAACAGGTTACCAGAGTCTACCTCCAAATCACTGGGCAGAAGCATTAAAACAAGTGCACATACTCCATGCTCTAGGGGCAGTGAAGTCTGAGCCACAGGAGCAAGCAGGAAAAGGTTTTTATTCCAGACTGTTCCTAGTGCCAAGAAAAGTAGGCACTTGGTGACCCATCCTCGACCTGTTCACTCTAAACACCTTCCTAGAGGTCCCAAAATTCAAAATGCTAACTCTTCAAAAACTTTTACCAATGCTGGGCAAAAATGCATGGCTAGCCACTCTAGACCTAAAGGATGCCTACCTCCATATACCCATAAGGGAGTCATACAGAAAATACTTACAATTCAGAGCAGGTTCACTTCAGTTCTCTGCGCTACCCTTTGGTTTATCTACAGCTCCCAGGGTCTTCACAAAATGCCTGGCCCCAGTGGTTGCCTTCTGCAGACAGCAAAACATCCATATTTACCCTTATCTGGAGGACTGCCTAATCCAAGTAGACAACAAAGAGAAGTTGCTACAGGACCTGCTCTTTGTACAAACAACCCTAACCTCTCTAGGGTTCACTATCAACAGGAAAAAGTCAAATCTAAACCCCACCATGCAGATCACCTTCTTGGGCGCACTCCTGGACACAGCCTCCCAAACAGCCTTTCTTTCACCAGAAAAACAATGCTTTCTGCCAAATTACTTTTCCCAGTTAGCTCTCAGAAAAAAAACTCACAGCAAGGAAAATTCTGCAAGCACTGGGTTACATATCATCCTGCATTCTGATGATTCCCCTGTCCAGGCTGCACATGACGAAACTCCAGTGGTACCTAAAGAACCTTTGGTGCTAACACTCTCAGTCTATGGAGACCACCCCCCCCCATTCCATGCATAAGGAACGAGTTTCTTTGGTGGGCAGAGGCCTGCACTCAGAACAAGGCCCTTCCCTTCACCTACCTACCATAAGGCCAGACTATCACCACAGATGCCTCAGACCTAGCTTGGGGCACTCATTTAGATACCCGGTGCACCCAAGGCTCTTGGGACCTCAGGCACCTTCATTGGCACATCAGTCTAAAGGAAATTATGGCAGTTCACAAGGCTATCACATCCTTCCAAGACCACCTAAAACCAGGAGTCCTCCTCATAAAAACAGACAGTACCACAGTCATGTGGTACATCAGCAAGCGGGGAGGAACACACTCCTACACTCTCTGCCGACTAGCATGAGCCTCTAGCAGACAGCCTCCTCCATGGGCTTACACCTGATAGCCCAGTACATCCCAGGAGTAAACAACACCCTAGCAGACCATCTAAGCAGAAACTTAGACCCCCATGAGTGGAAACTCCAAAAGGGGACATTTCTCCAAATTACCCAGGTCTGGGGGACACCAGAGGTGGACCTCTTCTCCTCACAACACAACGATCAACTGCACAAATTCTGTACCAGGGAGTTCCACCCCCTAGCTTGGAAAGTGGATGCTCTCTCATTCCAATGGACCAATCTCTTCATTTATGCCTTCTCCCCTGCCCTTACTCCCAAGGGTACTGCTTAAAATAAGGCAGGAAGGACCAAAAGTCATTCTTATAGCACCAGATTGGTCCAAGCAACATTGGTACCCCTTGCTGCTCAGACTGACCAAAGAGACATTCAGGCCCTGCCATTAAGTGCAGACCTCCTGACACAAGCCCAAGGGAATATTCTGCATCCAAACATGCACACTCTCAAACCTTCTGCATGGTTTATGCCCCAGGGCTCGGGGATAACCCACAGTTGAGCAAGCAGATCCTAGACATTTTTAAGGAAGCCAGAAGGCCCAGCACCAGTAAATCTTACTCAGAGAAATGGAAAAGACTCAACTCTTGGTACCTATCAGAAGGTCACAGCAGCTCCCAGCCGTCCCTCCCACTTATTGTGGCCTACATAGAAGAGCTACATAACAAGGGCCTCTCCTTTTCTTCCATTAAAATCCATGCCTCAGCCATTTCAGCACACTTTCATGCTGAACAGCCTGTCTTTTCTCAGCTTCTGATTAAGCAATTCCTCAGAGGTGTATCTAACATTAGGCCCCCTAGAAGGGCACCCACTCCAGCCTGGGATCTGAACTATGTTTTAGAAATACTGACATTGCCTCCCTTCAAACCAGCTGCATCAGCAGACCTAAAACACCTTTCCTGGAAGACTGCCTTCCTTTTGGTTATTACTTCAGCTAGGAGGGTGCCAGAACTTCAAGCACCCATGGCCCTGAACCCTTCATTATCTTCCGTGCAGACAGGGTGTCTTTCAGGACTAATTCCTCATTCATGCCAAAGGTAGTATCAGGTGAGACCCTTAAACCAGGCTATACATCTCCCCGCATTTTTTCCAAACCCTCAGAATAAATGGTAGAGAATTCTGCACACACTGGATATCCACAGAAGTTAAGATACTACCTTGACAGAACAAAGTCCATTAGGAAGACGGATCAAGTGTTGGTTGGCTTCGCCCCAGGGAAAGAGGGGAAGCCTATCTCCAAACAGACCATTTCAAAATGGATATCTCACTGCATACAATTCTGCTACACTTTTCATGGAAAAGCCCCTCCTAAATTTATCAGAACACACCCCACTAGGGCATCCTCTACTTCCACTGCCTTCCTTAGAGGAGTACCCACCAGGGATATCCTGGTAGCTGCCACTTGGATCTCGGCCCACACCTTCACCAAACACTACCACCTGCCTCTGTTCTCCAGGGCTCTGGCAGGCTTTGCCTCTGCAGTCCTGCAAGGCATGCTAGCTAAATGCTAGGAATTTCATGCTTCCATCTTCCCCTTCCTCAGCTTTGGGAATCCTCCCACAAGTGATGACGGCAACAGTGAAACACGAAGATCATAGTACAGTTGTGTACACTTATCATAAATGTAGATGTGCGAGTGTATTCACTGTTGCGGTCCTATTTTCCCTCCCACCTTTCCCCTTAGTCTTACCCTTTTTGGAGATTAACTGTCATTCTTGTAGCCTTGGGCCACCAGAGACTCTTTAAAATATTTTATTCAAGGGGCTCCCACAGGTTAGAGCAAGGAAAACTGATGTAATGGCACCAGCTACTCTCCTTTATACCACTGACAATCTGACGTCAGTACACAGGCTACAGCAGCCTGCACAGGAGAAAAGCTTGACTCTGGTATTTGGGCCAACCGAGGACTAACCAGCAGGGATAACCCACAAGTGATGACTGCAACAGTGAATACACTTGAACATCTACATTTATGGTAAGTGTACACAACTGTGCTTTGCGGGGTGTGCATCACCCTAAGACTTGATTACTTCCCATGTTTCTTTTTTTAACCACCTTTTGTAGCACAGCACTAATGGAGCAGTTTCATCCAGAAGTAAATTTGTTATTTATGACATTAAACATTAAACGAATGTAATCATGGTGGCATCTCTGGCATATTGTAGGTTTGGTGAATAGTGTTTGGAGCCATAGCCACAGGAAATGTTGTCATTTAAAAAGCAGCCTGACATGCATCTACCTGTTTTGCTTTACTTGTGGAGATGCTCACTGTAATGGTAGATGTTCTTCGTGTTTCACTGTTGCAGTCATCACCTTTGGGTTATCTGCTTGCAGTAGCCCTCAATCGACCTGATTATCAAAGTCTTGGGTCCTGCGTCGGTTGCTGTGTCATCTTCCATGACATCAGGTAGTCAGGGGTATAAAGCATGCAACCAATGCCATTACATCAGTCTTTCTTGCCGTGCGGTGCCCGAAGCAGAAGCAGTTTACAAGTGCCGGTCGGCCAACTCCTGACATTTTCGTTTTCGAGTTTCAGAACCGAAGTCTTCAACTAAAGCTAAGTACCCCATTTGGGAAACTTTTTCTTGCTTTAAACCGATGTCAGTAAAAGTCAGTCATTGTATTTCTTGTGGAAAGCAAATACCTCATAAAGATTTTAATTCGTACTGTATTCCTTGCCTAGGCCCTGACCATGATGTACCTCGCTGTCGGTTTTGTGCCTTATTTAAAGAACGAACTATTCGTCGTAGGTATATTTACGCTTCTAAATATTTTGGTACTCAGTTCAATTATCCAGATATGGCTTTGGTAAGCCACCTGACTACCAACATTCCGAAAAAACGCAAAGATAAAGACAGAGACAGGCCGCCTAGGTCCAAAGCTGCCGATGACACTTCTCCTGAGCTAGCCGCCAGTTCACCGATACTCAGTGAGGTGCTTTCACAGCCCCTGATACCCGCTACTTCAGATTTGCAGGCCTCTATGGAGACCCATTTGGAGTCCGGTATGCCGCAAGATGCTTCAACTGTGGAACCTGCGGATGTCTCTACCTTGGATAGGTCCGGAGCCGCTGTGCAGGCACAGGCTTTGGAGGGTGTATTCAGGCCTACTGACTTGCATATTAAACCAACGCCATCTTCTTCTTCAAGGCCTAAAACTCGATCCATGCCTAGAAAACCGATGCCCAGACCGCATGGTCAGACCTCTGTGCCTAAAAAACAAATGATAAGAATGGCTGAAGACCTTATTACTTTAGTCAGGGGAAGCCAACCTTCCCCCTCTAAGAGACCTAGGACTGAATTTGCTTATGATTCTTCTGATCAGGATTCTGAAATTTCTGTTTCCTCTGATGACCAGGATTTACCCTTATCTACCTATGAGGATTCTGATGCAGAGGACTCTATTCCCTCTGCTTCCCCTCCAGAGGATTTCTCTTTTGGTGAACCCTTGCATATTCTTAGGGAGCATTTCCGCTGAGAAAGCCAGGATTCTAAAAAGAGGCTTAGGGATTTCTTACTCCTGCCCCAACACAGGCCTTTAGCTATCCCCCCTGTACTGGACATTGTTGATAATGCCTTTTTGGAGTCTAGCTTGGCCCCTGACTCCTTACCTCCTGCTCCCAGAAAACAAGATAGATATTACAGGGTTCCTGATTCTCACAAGTTCCTTTTTAAAAATCCTTCTACAGATCCTGAGACCATTTCACAGGGACCCAGGGGCATTAAGGCTACTGCTGCAAAAAATCCAACCCCCTCTGATAGAGATTCCAGGGCGCTGGATAGATGGGGTAAGAAGGTATGCAATTCTGCAACCTTGGCCATTAGGGCCTTAAACTCCCAGTTTCATATGTTAAAGTATCAGCAGCATATTACTGGATTGCTTAAACAGAAAATTATGTTGATTCTTGACTGTGCTGAAAATAAGGATTTACAGGATTTAATGCATTCTGCTGAACAAGTTGGAAAACATAATTTGCAATGTGGTTTTGATTCACTAGAGGCATCTTGCAGGGCTGCTGTCACTGGCTCTGTACTTAGAAGGCATGCTTGGCTTAAGGAGCAATCTTTATCAGATCATGTTAAAGCTAAATTGCTGGATGCTCCCTTACACCAGGACCGCCTGTTTGGCAACAAAGCAGAAGAAGTACTTAAAAAAATGGAGGAAAAAGCTAAATCTTTGCAAACTGTTAAAGATTTCCTGCAAGTACAGCCTCCAAGATTTAGTAGGCATTGGCCCTCTAAGAATTGGTCCTTTCCTGCCTCTTCCAGACCTTCTCAGTCCAAACCCAGAACCAGCAGAACACTCAGGCTTCAGTTCCAAGGTTCGCACGGGACTAAGCAGTGGGGGGCTCCCACTTCCAAAGCAGGGAGTAGTAAGACTCCCCCTATGGTAAACTGTCTCAATGACTTAACTTTGAAACTTCCAAGCCCTTCTTAACTTGACTGCTCCTTTAGGGGGAAAGATTGCTCTGCAGGCAAAAAACTGGGAACTCATTACCCAGGACAAATGGGTTTTAAATATAGTTTCCCAAGGATACAGATTCCACTTCCACACTTTACCAACCCCAAACGGTTGGCCAGATCTACCCCTAAATCAGTGGGCAGAGGCTCAAAAGCAAGTTATCTCTCTCTTAAGTATAAGGGCTATTCACACTGTCCCAGAAGAGGAAAGGGGACAAGGTTTCTACTCAAGACTTTTCCTGGTGCCCAGAAAAGACAACTCCTGGCATCCTATCCTGGATCTCTCTATCCTAAACATGTTTTTGGTGATCCCAAAATTCAAGATGCTAACTCTTCACCAGTTGCTTCCTATGCTAGGCAAGGATGCCTGGTTGGCAACACTAGATTTAAAGGAAGCCTGCCTGCACATCCCAATCGGAATCTTGCAGAAGATACCTACGCTTCAAAGCAGGCTTCATGCACTGTCAGATGTTCTTCTTGTTTCACTGTTGCAGTCATTACATTTGGGGTAATCTGCTGGCAGGTTGCCCTCAAGTCGGCCTGAATTCCAAAGTCTTGGGTCCTGCATTGGTTGCTGTCTTCTCTTCCATCACGTGAGGTCGTCAGGGGTATAAAACATGCAACCGACGCCATTTTCTTCAGTCTTTCGTGCCGCGCACTGCCCGAAGCAGAAGCATTTCGCAAGTGCCGGTCAGCCGACTACTGAAATATTCGAGTTTGAGTTTCAGAACCAAAGTCTTCACTAAAGCTAAGTACCCCATTGGGGAAACTTTTTTCTTGCTTTTTACCGATGTCAGAAAAGGTTAATAATTGTATTACTTGTGGGAAGCAAATACTTCATAAGGATTTCCATTTATACTGTATTCCTTGCCTAGGCCCTGATCACAATGTGCCTGGTTGTCGGTTTTGTGCTAGATTTAACCAACGCATCAGTATATTTTTGCATCTAAGTATTTTGGAAACAGATTTAACTACCCAGAAATGTCGTCAGATAGCAATCCGACTACCGGAGTACATAAAAAACGTAAAGAAAAGGACAGAGAAAGGCAGTCGAGATCCAAAACCGACGACAAAGCTTCTCCTAAGCCAGTCGCCGGTACTCAGTGAGGCGCTTTCGCAGCCCCTGATACCCGCTACCTTCGAGTCGCAGGCCTCTACCGACACCCATGTGGAATCCGGCATGCCGCAAGATACTCACGGTATTGGACCGATGGATGTATCTCCCTCGGATGGGTCCGGAGCCGCTGAGCAGGCACCGGCTTCTGAGAGTATATTCAGACCTCAACATTTTTATATCAAACCGACGAAAGCTGCAAAACCAAAGGCAAAGACATCTTCTAAAACTAAAAAAACGACACCTGAGCCACGTGCACAGGCCACTATGCCTAAAAAACAGATGATCAAAATGGCTGAAGACCTTATTACCTTGATCAGGGGTACCCATCCCCCTCCAGGTAATAGGCCTAGGCAAGACACTGACTAGGAATCTTCAGATCAGGTTTCTATTTCTTCTGATTCCTCTACTGATCAGGAATTATCTTTACCTCCCTATGAAGATTCTGATGATGAGGAGTCTATTCCTTCTGCATCCCCTCCTGAGGATTATTCATTTGGAGAAACCTTGCATACTTTGAGGGAGCATTTGCACTGGGAGAGTCAAGACTTCTCAGAATCAAAAAAGAGGCTCAGGGATTTCCTTCTTCTCCCTCAGCATAAGCCTTTAGCCATTCCCCATTTTAGACATTGTGGATGATGTGCTTTCAGAGTCAAGCCTGACCCCTGACTCCTTACCTCTGGCTCCCAGTAAGCCTGACAGGTATTACAAGGTCCCTGACTCTCATACATTTTTATTTAGAAACTCTGCTGCTCATCCTGAAACTATTTCACAGGGTCCAAAGGGAGTTTCGCCTCAACAGCTAAAAACCGGACCCCCTCCGACAGAGATTCAAGGGCATTGGACAAATGGGGAAAAAAGGTTTATACATCTGGCAATCAGGGCCTTAAACTGTCAATTTCATATGCTTAAGTACCAACAACATGTTATGGGATTGCTGAAACAGAAAATGATGTTGATTTCAGAATGTGCAGAAAATCAGGAATTGCAGGAATTATTGCATGCAGCTGAACAAGTTGAAAAGCATACTTTGCAATGTGGTTTTGATTCTTTAGAGGCCTCCTGCAGGGCCGCAGTTACTGGATCTGTGATTAGGAGGTATGCCTGGTTAAAGGAACAACATTTGCCTGATCATGTTAAAGCTAAATTGCTAGATGCACTTTACAGCATGATTCACTGTTTGGTATTAAGGCAGAAGAGGTTTTAAAGAAAATGGAAGACAAAGCTAATTCTATGCAAACTGTTAAAGATTTCTTACAAGTGCAGCCACCTAGATTCAGTAGACACTGGCCTACAAAAAAATGGTCTTTCCTGTGTCAGACAGAGCTCAAAGGGGCAAATCCAGATGCCCTAAGGGTTCCAGGTACCAGGCTCAAGACTCATACAGGTCAAAGCAATGGGGCACATCCACCTCCAAATCTGGAGGAGATAAAGCGCAAATCTACAGAATGCAATCCCAATGACTTCCCTCTGCCTACACCAAGCACTTATCTTTTGGCAGCACCCATAGGGGGAAAATTAGCACTTTTTGCTCAAAATTGGCAGTTAATAACCCAGGACAAGTGGGTACTAAACATTGTATCACAGGGATACAGATTCCATTTCCACACTCTGCCAATGACAAATGGTTGGCCAGATCTGCCAAAAAAAACAATGGGCAGAGGCACAGAAACAGGTTACGTCCCTCATGGATATGGGGGCCATTCAGACAGTACCAGAACAGGAAAAAGGACAAGGTTTTTACTCAAGACTGTTCTTGGTACCCAGAAAGGACAAGGCCTGGCGGCCAATACTGGATTTATCGATTTTGAACACATACCTGGACATTCCAAAATTCAAAATGCTCACTTTGCAACAGCTTCTGCCCATGCTGGGCAAGAATGCTTGGCTGGTGACTTTAGACCTAAAAGAGGCATACCTGCATGTCCCAATAAGACAGAAGGCAGAAGATACCTCAAATTCAAGGCTGGCTTAATGCATTACCAATTCTCAGCACTAACCTTTGGCTTATCTTCTGCACCAAGGGTCTTTACAAAGTGCCTGGCACCAGTAATTGCATTTTGTAGACAAAGAAGTATTCAGGTATATCCTTACTTGGACGACTGTCTCATTCAAGCAGAGAATAAGGACACTCTTCTACAGCACCTGGCATTTGTGAAAAGGCTTCTAACATGCATAGGGTACACAATAAACGAAAAGAAATCACAACTGGTACCCTCTCAAAAGATAACATTCCTGGGTGCAAGCTTGAATACAACTGCCCAGATGGCTTACCTCACGCCAGACAAACAAAGGCAACTGATTACTTACTTCAAACTGATGGCAACAAAAACCCAGTGTTCTGCAAGACAAATTCTGCAGGCTCTGGGCTTCATGGCATCCTGCATCCTACTAATTCCATATGCAAGACTGCATATGAGGAAACTTCAATGGTACCTAAAAAGTTTATGGAGTCAACATTTACACAGTCTGGAAACAATGATTCCTCTCATCCCCTGTCTGCAACAGGAGTTTCTATGGTGGGCAAAGGCCTGTCACCAAAACATGGGACGGCCCTTCATTCTACCCCCTGCCAGCCAAACCTTAACAACAGATGCATCAGATTATGCCTGGGGGGGCACACATGGCAGGAAGATGCATTCAGGGCATATGGGCACCAAATCAAATGCATCTACATATCAACCAGGAAGAGATGCTAGCTGTTCAAAATGCCCTAACAGCCTTCAAGGACTTACTTCATCCAGGACAACTACTGATAAAGATGTACAACACCACAGTCATGTGGTATATAAACAAGCAAGGGGGCACACACTCATACCCCCTTTGCAGATTAGCCATGGCACTGTGGGACACAGCTTTGACCTGCCAAGTAAATCTTCAATCTCAATTCCTGCCAGGGAAACAAAACACTCTGGCAGACGATTTAAGCAGAAACCTTATGGATCCTCACAAGTGGAAACTAAATCCATAAGTCTTCAGCATTATAGCAGAGAAATGGGGGAGCCCGGACATAGACCTATTTGCCTTTCCTCAAAATTATCAACTGAAAAGATTCTGCACAAGGACTTATCACAGACAAACATGGAAAGTGGACACCCTATCCTTCAGTTGGAAAAACCTATCAGTTTACGCCTTTCCTCCTCTGTCTCTTCTACCCAAGGTCCTCCTAAAAGTCAGACAAGAGAGGCCAAAGATGATATTAATTGCCCTGGACTGGCCCCGCCAATACTGGTACCCAGTCCTAAGGAACTTGTCTCAATACCTAGCTTGGACCTTGCCTCAAAAACCACAACTACTGTCCCAGCAAAACAATCAGATCCTGCACAATCAACTACAGACTCTGAACCTGGCAGCATGGCTAATCCTGTAATCATACAGACGACACCTGTCAGTAAAGCTGTGATGGATGTCATTTTGGAAGCCAGAAGGCCTAGTTCTAGAAAATCTTATGCTGACAAATGGAAGAGATTCTGTGCTTGGAATCAAGCACAAGGAACTGATACAGCAGAACCGCATATTCCTCAGATATTACAATACTTAACTGAGATGCTTGACAAAGGCCTATCTTGCTCATCAGTCAAAATCCATGCCTCTGCCATTTCGGCTCATTACAATACAGAGCCACCAATCTTTTCTCATCCTTTACTAAAGCAGTATCTTAGAGGAGCCAAAAATTTAAGGCCTCCTAGAAGATCACCATTACCTGCATGGGACCTTAATTATGTGTTGGAAAAGCTCACCCTGCCTCCATCTGAACCAGCTGCTAACGCTGATATAAAGTTCTTATCATGGAAGACAGCTCTGCTACTAGCAATTACTTTAGCAAGAAGAGTTTCAGAGCTACAGGCCCTCGTGGCTGTAGAGCCTTTCATCATATTTTACCCAGACAGGGTGTCTCTGAGGACAAATCCTACTTTTATGCCTAAAGTCATTTCCAGTGTGGCTCTTAACCAAACTATTCATCTGCCAACTTTTTATCCAAATCCGCAGAACAAAGGAGAGAGAATTCTGCATTCCTTGGACGTACACAGACAGCTAAGATTCTACTTGAGAAGGACTAAAGCTCTAAGAAAAACTGAGCAATTACTAGTGTCACATGCTGCAGGATCAGAAGGAAAGGCTATTTCAAAGCAGACAGTTTCAAAGTGGATAAGCCATTGCATCTGTTTCTGCTACTTACACCATGGCAAACCTGTGCCCAAGGGCATTAGGTCTCACTCCACCAGAGCTGCAGCTACTTCAGCAGCCTTTCTCAGAGGAGTACCAACCAAGGACATTCTAGAGGCTGCTACTTGGAGTTATGTTCACACCTTTACAAAGCATTACAATTTGCCTCTGTACTCTAAGTCAAGGGCAGGCTTTGCCACTGCAGTGCTGCAGGGTCTTATAGCCTCACCTAATGCTGTTTAGCTCCAGCCTCCCAACCATAGCTTTGAGATTCTACCCAAATGTAATGACTGCAACTGTGAAACACGAAGAACATAGTACAGTTGTGTACACTTACCATAAATGTAGATGTTCGAGTGTATTCACTGTTGCAGTCCAGGTTACCATCCCTCCATCCCCCTGTCATTCTACAGTTTACCTTTCCTTCTCTATCTTCTACAACCTATGTGGTGTATTTGCTTGTAGATGAAGGTAAAGTTTATATTAATGCATGTAGATATATAAATATATATAATATTGCTACCTTTTTGGGGACACCTGACATCGGGTGCAAGAAAAACTAAAGAAAATGGCGTTGGCTGCATGTTTTATACCCCTGACGACTTGACGTCATGGAATTGAAGACAGAAACCGATGCAGGATCCAAGATTTTGGAATTCAGGCCGACTGAGGGCAACCTGCCAGCATATTACCCCAAATGTAATGACTGCAACAGTGAATACACTCGAACATCTACATTTATGGTAAGTGTACACAACTGTACTTTCTCTGCACTGCCCTTTGGCTTATCTACTGCGCCCAGGGAATTCACAAAGTGCCTCGCTCCAGTCATTGCATTTTGCAGGCAAAGAAATATTCAAATATACTCATACCTGGACAATTGTCTAATTCAGGCAGAAAGCCAGGACATACTATTGAATCATCTGGCGTTTGTACAAAAAGTGCTAACTTCCCTGGGGTACACCATAAACGAAAAGAAATCACATCTGGTACCCTGCCAACAAATTGTATTCCTGAGAGCAAGCTTGAACACAACTTCCCAGATGGCTTTCCTCACGCCAAAGAAAAAGTTCATTTGACAGCTTACTTCAAACTAATGGCCACAAAGACCCTGCTATCTGCAAGACAAATACTGCAATACTGCCTCTTGCATTCTCCTAATTCCATGTGCAAGACTGCATATGAGGAAACTACAGTGGTATCTAAAAAGCCTATGGTGTCAACATTGTCAGGATCTAGAAGCAATGATTCCTATCATACCTTGCCTACAGTTCGAGTTCCTTTGGTGGGCAGAGGCCTGCCACCAAAACAAGGGACTGCCTTTCACTCTACCCCCTGCCACCCAAACCCTAAAACAGATGCATCAGACTATGCATGGGGGGCTCACTTGGCAGGGAAGTGCATTCAGGGCAAATGGAACCCAAGTCAAATGCACCTGCATATCAATCAAAAAGAAATGTTAGCTTTACAGAATGCTCTGACAACCTTCAAGGACCACATTCTTCCAGGACAATTAATAATGGTAAAGACGGACAACACCACTGTTATGTGGTACATAAACAAGCAGGGGGGAACCCACTCATACCCTCTCTGCAGACTAGCCATGGCTCTGTGGAACACAGCCTTGAGCTACCAAGTGCACCTACAGGCTCAATTCCTGCCAGGAAAGCTAAATACACTGGCAGATGATCTAAGCAGAAATGTCATGGACCCACACGAGTGGAAACTGGAACCAAAGACACTCAATATATTGATAAACAAATGGGGGAGCCCAGAGATAGACCTGTTGCCTCCCTCCAGAACTACCATTTGGACAAATTCTGCACAAGGACTCCAAACAAACAAGCTTGAAAAGTGGATGCCCTATCCTTCACCTGAAAAATCTATCAGTTTATGCCTTTCCTCCTCTGCCTCTCCTCTCCAACGTACTACTAAAGATCAAACAGGACAGATCAAGGACGATACTGATTGCACCAGACTGGCCGTGCCAACACTGGTACCCCCTCTTACGCAGTATGTCACTGCTGGCACCATGGCACCTGCCTCAGATCCCTACCCTGCTGTCCCAGCAGAAGGGCCAGATTCTGCACCCTCAGCTTCAAACCCTGAACCTGGCAGCCTGGCTAATTACCTGATCTCTCTGTTACCATCCCCTCAGTAAACAAGTGTTGGATGTCATTCTGGAAGCAAGGAGGCCTAGTACTAGAAAATCTTTTGCTGAAAAATGGAAAAGATTCTGTTTCTGGAACCAAACTCAGGGGATGGGCACAGCAGTGCCCAGTTTGCCTCAGATTCTTCAATACTTAACTGAGATGCTTCACAAGGGCCTTTCCTTTTCCTCCATCAAAATTCATGCCTCAGCCATTTCAGCTCATTATAACACAGAACCACCCCTATTCTCTCATCCACTGCTCAAGCAGATGTTCATCGTGCTATGCTGCTGCAGTCATCACACTTGGGTTATCCTGCCGTCAGGCGGTCCCTGCAGTTGGCCTGAATTCCAAAGCCTTGGTCCGGCTTTGGTTGTCGTCAATTCTTCCCTGACGTCAGTGCGGCAGGGGTATAAAAGAGGCAGCCAACGCCATTTTCTTCAGTCTTTCTTGCCGCACGGTGCCCGAAGCAGAAGCAGTTCGCAAGTGCCGGTCGGCCAGCTCCTGAGATTTTCGAACAGAATTTCAGCCGAAGTCTTCTATAAAGCTAAGTACCCCATTGGGGAAACTTTTCTTGCCTCAGACCGATGTCAGACAAAGTTAATAATTGTATTTCTTGTGGGAAGCAAATACCTCATAAGGATTTCCATTCTTATTGTATTCCTTGCCTAGGCCCAGACCACGACGTTTCTGGTTGTCGGTTTTGCACTAGGTTCAATAAACGCACTATTAAGTGTCGGGCTGATAGCGCCCGACATTATTTTGGCAGAAAATTCAACTACATCATGTCGTCGGAACCTCCGACAACCGCTATTTTTAAAAAAACGCAAGGACAAGGACAGGCAGCCTAGGCCTAGACCAGATTCCGAGGTCTCGGTCAGGCCTGCCACCAGATCTTCGGTATTCATTGAGGTGCCTACGCAGCCCCTGACTACCGCAGACTTAGAAGATGCGACTACCTCTCAGACAGTATCTACTGGGCCACTGGAGCCGGATCCTCCTCAACTCGCGGACGCCAGCCCTGGTGGCGATCCGGAAACTATGGACAGGCCTTCGGTTTCAGAAGGCATCTTTAAACTGACGACTCTCTCCGTTAAGTCATACGCTAGGCTTCCAAAGGTTAAGAAACCGGGTCCACAGACTCCCACACAGGCCCCTATGCCTAAAAAGCAAATGCTCAAAATGGCTGAAGACCTGATTACTCTTATCAGAGGTTCCCAACCTCCTTCTGACAAAAGGCCTAGACTGGAGGAAGATTTACCTCCTTCTGACCAGGAAACCATTTCCTCAGCAGACTCTGAGGAACAGGATGACCCCTTCCCTCTCTATGAAGACTCAGATGCTGAGGAATCAGTTCCCTCTGTTTCCCCCCTGTAGACTTCTCTTTTGGGGAAACTCTGCACACCATGAGAGAGCATTTCCACTGGGAAGGGCAAGATTACACTGACTCCAAGAAAAGACTCCGTGAGTTTCTTCTTCTACCTCAGCATAGACCCTTAGCCATTCCTCCTGTTTTAGACATTCTGGATGATGTCTACACTGAATCCAGTCTAAATCCAGATTCCTTACCTCCAGCTCCACCTAAACCAGACAGATACTACTGAGTCCCTGACTCTCACAAGTTTTTATATAAAAGCCCTGCTGCAGACCAGAAACCATTTCCCAGGGTCCCAAAGGAGTTAAGGCCTCCACTGCTAAAAATCCACTAACTGCGGAAAGAGATTCCAGGACATTAAAAAGATGGGGGAAAAAAGTGTATACCTCCACCACTTTGGCCATGAGGGCATTAAACTTTCAATTCCATATGATTAAATACCAGCAGTACTTGCTTACTCAGTTAAAACAGAAAATTATCCCTCAGACAGATCAACTAGATTTCAAAGGGATGCAGAATTTGTTGCATGCAGCAGAACAAGTGGGAAAACATATCTTGCAGTGTGGTTTTGATTCTTTGGAGGCCTCATGTAGAGCAGCGGTCACAGGGTCTGTAATACGTAGACATGCTTGGCTAAAAGTACCAGAACATGTCAAAGCAAAGTTACTGGATGCTCCACTGCAAAAGGATGCATTATGTGGTGTCAAAGCAGAGGAAGTTTTAAAGAAAATGGAAGAAAAGACAAAATCTATGCAAACAGTTAAAGATTTTTTACAGGTGCAACCGCCTCGCTTCAGCAGAAACTGGCCATTAAAAACTGGTCCTTTCCTGCTTCAGACAGACCCCAAAGGGGCAGATACAGACACCCTAGGGGCAGAGGCCAGGCACAAGGTACCTTCAGGTCTAGACAATGGCAAACAACAACTCAAAGAGGGGGAGACGACAGATCTCAACCTTTCAGAAAACAAACTCAATGACTTTCCTCTGCGCTTACCAAGCAAATTAGCCCAGGCAGCACCTCTAGGAGGAAAACTGGCTCTTTTTTCCCAAAATTGGCACATCATAACATAGGACAAATGGGTTCTGGACATTATTACCCGAGGCTACAGATTTCATTTTCACACTTTACCACGGATGAGAGGCATGCCAAATCTGCCAACAAACCAATGGGCAGAGGCACAAAAGCAAATTTCAGCTCTCATGAACATGAGGGCAATTCAAAAGGTACCTGTAAAAGAGCAGGGCCAAGGATTTTACTCAAGACTGTTTCTAGTACCAAGAAAGGACAAAGCCTGGAGACCCATCTTAGACCTTTCAATTCTAAACACGTTCCTGGACATTCCCAAATTCAAAATGCTCACACTACAGCAGCTTCTTTCCATGCTGGGCAAGGAGTCTTGGCTGGTAACGCTGGACCTCCAAGAGGCATACCTACATGTCCCTATCAGACAAGATTGCAGAAGATACCTCAGATTTTTGGCAGGCACAACGCCTGATCAATTCTCTGCATTGCCATTTGGCTTATCTACTGCACCCAGAGTATTCACGAAATGCCTGGCTTCAGTAATTGCATACTGCAGACAACGAGGAATACAAATTTATCCATATCTGGACGACTGCCTGATCCAAGCGGATAGCAAAGACATCCTACTACAGCATCTGGCATTTGTAACAAAGTTACTAAGTTGCCTAGGGTACACAGTAAACAAAAAGAAATCAAAACTAATACCCTCACAAGAAATAATTTTCCTGGGTGCCAGCTTGAATACAATGGCCCAGATGGCTTACCTCACGCCAGACAAGCAAAAACAACTGGCTCAGTACTTCAAAAAGATGGCAACTTCTACCCAGCTGACTGCAAGGAAATTCCTGCAGGCATTGGGGTACATGGCATCCTGCATTCAACTAATTGCATATGCAAGACTGCATATGAGAAAACTACAATGGTACCTAAAAAGTGTATGGTCCCAACACAGACACAGCCTCAAAGCAAGTATAACTCTCATTCCCTGCCTTCAGAAGGAGTTTCTATGGTGGGCTCAAGCATGCCAAGCAAACAAGGGCCTTCCTTTTGTCTCACCTCCAGCAAACCAAACCGTGACAACAGATTCATCAGACTACGCCTGGGGTGCACACATGGCAGGACAATGCATACAGGGCAAATGGTCTGCAAACCAAAGGCAACTACACATCAATCAAAAGGAGATGCTAGCTGTAAAAAATGCACTAACAGCCTTCAAGGACCTCTTGCATCCAGGACAACTTCTCATAAGGACGGACAACACCACAGTTATGTGGTACATAAACAAACAAGGAGGAACGCACTCCTACCCACTATGCAGACAGGCAATGGACTTGTGGAACACAGCATTAACTTACCAAGTACAGCTGCAAGCACAATTCCTGCCAGGAAAGGAGAACACTTTGGCAGACGAATTATATTCTCAATGATAACTCAAAGGTGGGGACCACCAGACATAGATCTGTTTGCCTCAACCAACAACTGCCAGCTACAAAAATTTTGCACAAGGACTTATCATCCCCTGGCCTGGAAAGTGGAGGCCCTATCATTCAGTTGGACAGCATTGTCAGTCTACGCCTTCCCTCCTCTGCCTCTACTGACCCAGGTATTACTGAAAGCCAGATCAGAGAGACCACAGAAGATCCTCATTGCTCCGGACTGGCCACGTCAACACTGGTACCCACTACTACGAAACTTGGCTCGCAGCCCTCCATGGATCTTACCTCAATTCCCCCTGCTGTTAACCCAACAAAACTCTCAGATCCCTCACAGTCAACTAAGGACCTTAAATCTAGCTGCATGGAAAATACCTTAAATTATCAAACAACACTTCTCTCTACGGACGTCCAAAATATCATTTTGGAGGCCAGGAGGCCCAGTACCAGAAAAACTTACTCAGACAAATGGAAAAGATTTTGTGTATGGAGTCAAGCCAGAAACCTAAATCCTGGCATCCCAAATATTCCACACATACTCCAATATCTAGCTGAGATGCTACACAAAGGCCTTTCCTTCTCATCCATAAAGATCCATGCTTCAGCCATTTCAGCTCATTATGATACGATTCCTCCCATTTTCTCTCATCCTTTGCTAAGGCAGTTTCTCAGAGGGGCAAAAAAATATAAGACTCCCCCCCAGAAAACCACCAACTCCAACTTGGGATCTAAATTTTGTACTGGAAAAATTAATACTTCCTCCTTTCGAACCAGCCTTTTCAGCAGAGCTTCAATTTTTGTCATGGAAAACAGCCCTGCTGCTGGCTATCACCTCAGCATGCAAAGTCTCAGAACTGCAGGCTCTTATGGCAGTGAAACCTTTCATCATTTTCCATCAGGACAGAGTATCTTTGCGCACCAATCCTTCCTTCATGCCAAAGGTAGTATCCAGCGTGGCTCTCAATCAGACCATACACTTGCCCACCTTTTATCCAAACCCACAGAATAAAGGAGAAAGACTCCTTCACTCTTTGGACATTCACAGACAGTTACGTTACTATCTGGACAGGACTAAGGCCTTCAGAAAATCTGATCAACTCCTTGTGTCCTATGCACCAGGCTCAGAAGGAAAGGCTATTTCAAAACAGACCATCTCCAAATGGATAGCACATTGCATCCGCTTTTGCTACTCACACCATGGGAAAGCAGTGCCTGTTAGTATTAGGTCTCACTCTACCAGGGCTACAACAACCTCAGCAGCCTTCCTCCGAGGAGTCCCAACCAAGGACATTCTGGAGGCAGCTACCTGGAGTTCAGTGCACACCTTCACCAAGCATTACCACCTTCCTCTGTACTCAAACACCAGAGCTGGGTTTGCCACTGCAGTTCTGCAGGGCATCCTAGCTGCACCTAACCTAGTTTAGTTCCTACCACCCAACCATAGCTTTGGGACTCTACCCAAGTGTGATGACTGCAGCAGCATAGCACGATGAACATAGTACAGTTTTGTACCTACCATAAATGTAGATGTTCGAGTGGTTATGCTGCTGCAGTCCAGGTTACCCTCCCTCCATCCCCTCTACCTAACAAGGCTTTTATTATACCTCCAGGTACAACTACCTTTGGGATGCATGTCTATATGGTGTATTTGCTTACAACTACTATTATTGTTTTACACTAAGGTATGTTTTGCAAGTTTCTTATTTTGCCTTCTTAGTTTGGGGCACCTGACATCTGGGGCAAGAAAAACTGAAGAAAATGGCGTTGGCTGCCTCTTTTATACCCCTGCCGCACTGACATCAGGGAAGAAGCGACGACAACTGAAGCCGGACCAAGGCTTTGGAATTCAGGCCGACTGCAGGGACCGCCTGACGGCAGGATAACCCAAGTGTGATAACTGCAGCAGCATAACCACTCAAACATCTACATTTATTTTAGGTACAAAACTGTACTTTCCTCAGAGGGGCCAAAAACTTAAGACCACCCAGGAGAGTCCCTACTCCGGCTTGGGACCTTAGCTTTGTATTGGAAAAACTTACTATCTCCTTTTGAGCCAGCTGCAAATGCAGAGTTGAAATTCCTTTCTTAGAAAACAGCCTTCCTTTTAGCCATCACTTCAGCAAGAAGGGTGTCTGAATTACAGGCCCTTATGACAGTGGAGCCTTTCATCATTTTTCATGTGGATAGGGTGTCCCTCAGGACCAATCCCTCCTTCATGCCCAAGGTAGTATCCAGTGTTGCTCTTAATCAGTCCATTAATTTGCCAACCTTTGTTTCTAATCCACAGAAGAAAGGGGAATGGACACTGCACTCCCTAGATGTGCACAGAGAACTTAGATTTTACTTGGACAGGACTAAACCTCTCAGGACATCTGAACAGCTGCTAGTGGCATTTGCTGCAGGGGAGAGGGGAAGGCCATTTCAAAGCAAACCATTTCTAAATGGATAGGCCATTGCATTCATTTCTACTCTAAGCACCATGGAAAACCTATCCCACAGGGGATAAGACCACATTCAATCAGGACTGCATCTACCTCTGCAGCCTTTCTCAGAGGTGTCCCTACCAGGGACATCCTAGAAGCTGCTTCTTGGAGTTCTGTACATACTTTCACCAAGCATTGCCATTTGCCAATTTTCTCTAAATCCAGAGCTGGTTTTGCCACTGTAGTCTTGCAGGGCCTTATAGCTAGCCCTAATGCTATATAATTTCCGCCTCCCATCCTTAGCTTTGGGAATCTACCCAAATGTGATGACTGCAACAGTGAAACACGAAGAACATAGTACATTTGTGTACACTTACCATAAATGTAGATGTTCGAGTGTATTCACTGTCGCAGTCCTGGTTACCCTCCCCCCAGCCCCCTGACTTCTTTTGGTTATACCTCTATTCCTTTTCACTATGCTTAAAAGCTTTTTGGTGTATTTGCTTTTTTGTTGGCGGTATAACTTTGCTTATATATATTTAATTCCTTCCCATTAGGGGGGCATCTGACATTTGGGGCAAGAAAAACTGATGTAATGGCATCGGCTGCATGCTTTATACCCCTGACTACCTGACGTCATGGAAGATGAGACAGCAACCGATGCAGGACCCAAGACCTTGATAATCAGGCCGACTGAGGGCTACTGCAAGCAGATAACCCAAATGTGATGACTGCAACAGTGAATACACTTGAACATCTACATTTATGGTAAATGTACACAACTGTACTTTCTGATGTACTTTACTGCTGTGTGATACTTCAGTGATATGGCCACATTGTTTGATATCCTTTGTGACGCCCGTGCCCTGGCCCAGCAATCCAGGACCCTCAATCCTCACCACTAACACCAGTGAGGGGCATCTCATATATGAGGAAATGATAACAAATACACACAGTAAAGTGCAATTTCCCTTAACAGCACACAGAGATCACAGTCAGTCCGAGGCTGGTCACTCCCTTGCTCTCCAGGTCCCCAGTAAGACTCCCCACTGGCACAGCTATAGGGTCCAGATCTCAGCGTAGTGGGCAAGGTAAAACCTCCAGCACCTTCTCTGTGCAACCAGTGTTTTGTGTCCCTACCCAAGTAGCTGACACACACACACACACACACACACACACACACACACACACACACACACACAGTTTGATAAGCGTTTATACAACCGCACAGACACTCCCGGGAAAGGCTGGCACAGGTTCACCAGCTGTGCCCCTTTTTCCCAGATTATACTGTAGTACCAGCTGCCACCACCCACTGATATTTATCAACTACTCAAAGGCCCTTAAAAGGGTGTCCAGTTATTACTGTGCAATATTATTATCCACTTGGTAGTATAGCCCATGGCTAAAGCTATTGGAGTGGCTTTGTACAATTTCACCAAAGGCATGCAAGTACTCTAATGAGCTTAAATTATCTCTACAAAAACAGCCACAGTTGAAAGGGTTTAAAAATATTTAATAACAAATAGTCAAAACACAAGACAATACTTTTACTACACAGTGCTAGTCAAGAGTTCAGATATCACAGAAAAATACTTAAAATAATTCAGTAGTACAGTTCTGACATCACAGAAAAACACAGTCTAATCTTTCTAGTTTCTAGCTATTTCTAAGAGAAAACACAAGTCTAAGATAAACTTACATATAGAGCAAGACAGTGCTGATGAGTTGGGTGGTCAAGACAACAATGCTTAATGCTCTCTGATTCTCTCTGTTTAAATTGATATTACAGTCCTGATTCACATTGCATCATTCTTCACACTTTCCTGGGGTTCCCAGGCTAACAGGCTACATTCTTTAGTAAGCTCACACCAGGTCAGGAATCAAAGCCATTAAGGACATTTATGCATACAAATTCTGGCCGTTAACTCTGGCCTTAAAACAATAGCAAGAATTCCTTCATCTAGACCAGCAGGAGCCATTTTTTAACATCAAAGGGTCACAACATGCTTTACTTGGTCAGTAGTGTGCACTGTTGTTACATTTTTTCTAGTTCCACATGTAACACTATTTTTACCATTTAAGACAACAAGCCTGTGGCTTACATTAATATTTACGGATGACAGAATTATCTCCAAAATTCTATCTGGCTAAGCTGTCAGCCTTCATCTATCTTCACCCAATCTTCACATCCTTCCATTTCACTGTTGCTGTATTCTTAACACGAGGGACACTCTGCCAAGAGCAGCCTGACTTCCAGCCAGTAAACCAAAGCCTTTAGGTTGTTATTGATATGCCGTATGTCACACGTATGCTCCCTGTTCAAGGAGTAGGACATAAAGGTGATAGCCAGACATATCATCCTAAGAACTTCTTTGCCTCCAGTCCAGATGCCATCTTTTGGTCGCTGGTCTGATCGCTGTAGTCATTGGTGTTTACCTAGCCATTCAGATAAGTACCCTGCTGGAGGGTTTTGATTTATCCTTTTTGCTTTTAGCATTTGTGTTGTTGTGGAGTTTCATGTCATCTAGAAAGGGTAAGTGCCAGTGTGGGAGACAGATTCCCCATAAAGATTGTCACAAGCAGTACTTGTTTTGTTTAGAAACTTCTCATGATTATACGTCTTGTACGATTTGTCATGCTTTTGTTTCAAAGACCTCACATAATCGTCTTTCCTCTCTCAGCATTTATCTTAAGAACCAGCCTCTAAAGCTTTTAGCTATGGAGGGTACTTCCTGGCTTGAGGGTCAGACCTCTTTGAAGAAGAAGGACAAAAAAGTCAGGTCAGATTCTTCGGCTGTTCCTCCTTCACTGGACGTCTCTGTTGAGGCCGGTGAAAACCTGGAAGATTGTCTGGTTTCTGGGCTGGATTTCTCTGCCACCCCTGTTTCAGAGGCCGGCATGGATTCGGCTTCTTGCATGTCGTTGGAGGCCTTTCAGATGTCCACCTCAGATGCTCAGGGGGGACCTTGGCTAATTATCACCGAAGAGCCCAGGGAGTTCCTCAGATACTGGTTAGGGAAGACGTTCCAACTATGGTTTTTAGTGTAGGCAGGATTCCTCTGAAGAGGAAGATGATTCTAATGAGGAATACCTGGCTTATTCTACCCAGACCCCTTCCCCTATGAATTATGGTCCTGAGGAAGAGGAGTCTGCTAGTTCTGAATTTCCTTTTGAGGAGATTTCCTTCTGGGATGCCATTACCAGGATGATGGAATTCTTTAAATGGAATCTTTCACAAGTTTCTAATGTGCAGAGGAGATATTATGAGCTCCTTCTTCAAATGCAGTCTCCTAGACCCTCTGCTGCTCCTCCTGTTTTGGCTGCTTTATTGGATGCCCTTTCTTCTGCATCTCAGGCCCCAGACTCAGCCCCTTGCTTCTAAAAAACTGGATATGTTTTATAAAGTGCCTGAGGCTGCAAATTCATTTATAAATGTTCATCTGCTGACCCTTTGGTGGTTTCTTTGGCATCAGACAAACCTTCTAAATTGCTGCCTTCTACTAAGCTTTTTCCTTCTGATAAAGACAGCAGGACTGTGGAAAGGTTTATACATCAGCCATTCTAGCCTTTCGGGCTGTTAATTATCAGGCTTATGTGACCAGATATGTTTTGGGTGTCTTTTTCTCAGACTTGACAGGTTATTTCTGACCTTTCTGATTCTGAGTGAAAGACTTCTGCCTTGTCTCTGTTAGGGGCTTCTTCCCAGGTTGCTCACCATTCCATTAAATGTAGTTATGATGCAGCAGATGCTCCTTCTAGGGCTGCTGTTTCTGACTCTGTGTTGAGATATTCCTGGCTATGGCTTCACCTTCTGCCTGATGATATTAAGGGTAAGTTGATGGGTGATCCTCTGGACAATAAATGTTTGGTGCTGATGCAGCTGATTTGTTTATGTCCCTGCAGGAGAAAGGCAAGGAGTTACAGGATCTGAAACATATTTTTGTTTCTCCTGTGCCAAAGTACCAGAAAATGATCCTAATAAACCGGTAGAAAGTAGTCTCGTCCTCCTCCTAAAGGCAAGAAGGGTGGTAGGAAGGTTCCCCAGCTATGTCTATTCAGACCTCTCCTGCTCAGAAGCCTTCCTTTCCTGGTGTACCAGGTTCTGTCTGACTACCCGATTCTACTCAGCCACATTCTTCTCTCTCATCATCTTTGGCTGTATCTTCCTGTCTGGTTAAGCATTACCCAGGATTCTTGGGTTCCTTCCATCATTCATCATATGTATTTCATGGTTTGGAAGTCTCTCCCCCCTTCATGGTCATTCCTCAGCCACCTCAAGACCAGTTGAGCTCTTTTCCAGAGGTGCTTCGAGGTCTTTTGATTCAGGGAACTGTTCAAGAGGTTCTATCTGCTCAAAGAGGGAAAGGGTTTTATTCCAGAATGCTTTTTGTCCCCAGGAAAGAGGGCACTTGCAGACCCATTCTGGATCTTTCTCACCTGAATACTTTTCTGAAGGTTCCTTCCTTTCGAATGTATCCCTTCAGACTTTGTTTCCTCTTCTGCTTCCTCAGGCTTTTATGGTTTCTCTGGATCTCAAGGATGCTTACCTCCATATCCCTATTCATCTCCTTTTCAGGAAGCTTTTATGTTTCTCTGTTGCTTCCTGGCATTTTCGGTTCTATGCTTTGCCCTTTGGCCTTTCTACTGCCCCAAGAGTATTCACCGAATGCCTAGTTCCTGTTATTGCTTTTTGCAGGCTCAAAGGCATTCAATTCTTTCCTTATTTGGATGATTTGCTTATTCAAGCCTCCTCTCCAGAGATTCTTTTACAGCACCTTCAGTGGGTCATCGCTCTGTTGCAAAGCCTGGGGTTCACTGTAAATTTTCATAAGTCCTTCCTGTCCCCATCACTAGATCATGCTTTTCTGGGATGCAGGATTTGGACTGTTCCTATGCTAGCTTCCCTGCCTCTTTCCAAGGCTTTGACTCTAGTTTTGTTTTTTCAGTCCGTTCTTCCCCTGGTCTTGATTTCAGCCGGAGAATTTCTAAGGGCTCTGGGATTCGTGACATCCATCATCACTATGCTTCCCTTCACCAGATTGCACATGAGAAAGCTTCAGTGGTATCTAAAGCCAGTTTGGCTTCAGCATGCGTATCCTCTAGAGTTTCCAATTCCTCTTCTTCCTTGTCTCAGTTTGGAATTTCAGTGATGGATTCACCAACTGACTTTGAATCCAGCTCTTCCCTTTCAACCCCCACTTCCCTCTCAGTAGCTGTTCACAAATGCTTCAGACGGGTGTTGGAGAGCTTCCTTCGGAAGCCTAAAGGTGCAAACCCTTTGATCTCCTCAGCAGCAAAAGGATCACAATGTCAAGGATATGTGAGCTCTTCTGTTGGCACTCACTGCTTTTCATCCTCTGTTTTTCCTGGGCCCCTAAAGATATTTACAGACAACACCACAGTAATATGATACATCAACAAATAAGGGAGGACAAGGTCCTATCTACTTTGCAGATTGGCACTCCAGGTTTGGGAGTTAGCAATTCAGTACCAGGTCACACTTCAGGCAGTGTACATTCCTTCAGGTCAGAATTTTGTGGCAGACTCCCTGAGCAGGTCCATAACACAATCTCATGAGTGGATGCTTCACAGGGATGTGTTTCTGGACATTATACACTAGTGGGGTATTCCCCAAGTAGATCTCTTTGCCTCCCATCTGAACAGGCAGCTTCCTCAATTTTATGTCAGGACTCCTTGTTCTCTGGCCTGGAAGGTGGGCGCCGTATTTTTTTCATGGAAGGTGATATTTCTTTATGCCTTCCCTCCCTTTCCTCTTATTCCAACAGTCCTGTACAAGATAAAACAGGATGCTCCCAAAATCTTGTTGGTGACTCCCTTTTGGCCCAGACAGCACTGGTTCCCTCTTTTTCCACACCTAGCCAGGGGCAGTCATCACAGGTTACCTCACAGGGTGGATCTTGTCACGCATGACAAGGGATCTTTCATTCAACCCCACCTATCCACGCTTCAGCTGACACGGTAGGTGATAGGATTTTGATTCCCTGTAGTCACCTTTTTTCTGAGGATGTGCTTTGGATTCTGCAGGAGGCCAGAAAACACCCTACTAGGAAATCCTACTTATCCAAATGGAAGAGGTTGTCTGTTTGGTGTCTTTCTCGTAACCTGGACCTACTTACTGTAAATGTTACTTTGGTTCTTTCTTATTTGTGTGAGTTGCTCAAGGCTGAGTTGGCATATTCTTCAACTAAAGCCCACCTCAGCTATTTCTGCTTGTCTGCCTTTAACTCCTCCTTTGGCCTCTAGGATTGAGTCTAAACAGTTTCTTAAAGGGATCCTTCATACTTGTTTTGGAGAAATTGACTCAGGCTCCTTTTGAACCTGCAGCTTCAGTTTCCTTACAGCATTGTTCTTGGAAGACTGTTCTTTTGTTGGCCCTTACTTCTGCCAGATGGGTGTCTGAGCTGCAAGCCTTTATGACTGTTCCTCCTTTTTTAGTTTTCATAAGGACAGTGTCTCTTCATACCAATCCTTATTTTATGCCTAAGGTGGTAAATGATTGCCTCTTAATCAGTCTGTTAATTTACCCACTTTTTTCCCTTTTCCACAGTCTGCTAGTGGGAAGGTGTTGCATACTTTGCATGTGCATAGACAACTCGGATGTTATTTGGACAAAACTAAAGATTTTAGAAAATCTGATCAGCTTTTTGTTTCCTTTCATCCTAGATCATTAGGTTTGGCAGTTTCCAAGCAGACTGTTTTCTCTTGGATTTGTAAAGCCATTTGCTTTTGTTGTTCTTATCATGGTAAGAGCCTTCCTTCTGTTGTGAAGGCTCACTCTGCTAGGGCTGATGTATATGGTGCTTTTTTCAAGGGTCTGGATACTAATTCTATCCTTGAGGCAGCTACCTGGTCTTTGGTGCATACCTTTATCAAGCATTTCAAGTTGGATGTCATATCCAGGGCTAGAGCTGGTTTTGTTAGGGCCATTCTTCATGGGTTCCTAGAATGGTCTGTTGGCCCTTGCTCCTCCCTGCCTTCTTCCTGAGCTTTTGCATTCTCTCTCATGTTAAGAATACTGCAATAGTGAAATGGAAGAACATAGTACAATTGTGTAAAATCTTACCATAACACTAGATATCCTTCTCTTCAGTGTTGCAGTATTCACTTCCTCCCTCCTGTCATTGGTCTTTTGTCCCCTCTGGGTGTGTATGTTACCCTCTGGTATCCTAAGGCTGGGTTCCTCCTAGGGCTCTCAGTTCTGAGGATGCTACGTCCAGTCGTCACCTTTATGCCCTGCA
Organism: Protopterus annectens; assembly: GCF_019279795.1. Lineage (NCBI taxonomy): Eukaryota > Metazoa > Chordata > Ceratodontiformes > Protopteridae > Protopterus > Protopterus annectens. The sequence continues at coordinate 1,618,382,116 of NC_056737.1, forward strand.
CCTTGCATGGGGAGCATATGTGTGGCGTATGAAGTATCAGTAACAATCTAAAAGCTTTTGTATACCGGCCAGATGTCAGGCCTCCCTTGGCAGGGGATCCCTCATGTTAAGAATACTGCAGCAGTGAAAGGAATGGCATCTACTGTTATGATAGGATTTTACACAACCAGTGAGTTTGAGTTGAGTGTCATGGTATGTATTTGTCTTACGTTATGAGATGATAAGGCAAATTTCCTAGGTCATCTTACTGTAAAGCACTGCTGCATAAATCCCATTGTGACTTGTTACTTTTATGATAAAATCACTATGCAGTTTAAGTATTCCCCATGTATACTGTATTTAGAGTTTATTTCTTTAGGGCTGAATGAGCTTTGCTTTCTGTTATGGATTTCCTGACCTGCTCAGTAAGCATGGAATGGAATGCAGTTTGACTCCAGGTGTGAGGCAGAAAAAAACTGGAAATGTTAATTAGCCGTTGGAACGATCATAAATTTAATTACTAGAATCATACTTAGAGATGGATTTTCTGAGATTTTTTTTGTGGTAATGTTTTTTTAGGTTACTTTTTATATTCCATTTGTGTGTATAATAAATATATACTGTAATGAGATTTTTCTTTTTTGTTAAAGCTCTTTTTAGTTTGCTGTATCAACAGTACTTTTGAAACTTACTTTTAGATGAATTGATACTGATTGAAACACATGGGACTTGGATGTAAATGTTTGTCTGCATGTTGTATAATGTGACTTACATACACATCACTTGTAGTGATGGAGTTCCCTGATGACTAACTGGTGTACTCTGGGGGGAGAAGGTGGTTTGATTTCTTGTATTCATGTAGTTTGACCTAGGGTTACCTCAAGAGTGATGTAAGACACACATGAGATAGCTGAAATAAAACAGCCCTAGTACAAGAGAGTGTATCTTTTTGCACCCATTCTGTATTTCACTTGTATATTAAGTAACTATTCTGCAGGTAGCGCTATTATTAGAACATATGGTTTATCTGAATAATGGTATCTTGGGCTGTTGAAAACTACTTAGCATCTTTGTCAGTCTTGGCTGTACCTTGATTGTTGCTTCTTCTATGATGCAATATATTAAAAAAGTTATTGTGCATAAAATAAACAAAATGCAGATCTGATTTCAGACATACATTGCCTGATTGACAAGACTTTCCTGATGATGCCAAGTTCCTTTTTTTCCCTCAGTTTGCTGACCACATTCTTTGGGCCAGGGCCATCCTGGTAACTGACCCCTAGATGGTCAAAGTGCCTGATGAAGCTCTGCATGTAGGGCCTTGGATAAAGTGGAGAGAACAGCTTCACCCTATTCCCTTGAGATAGTCATAAATTAAAGATGGATCAGCCTCTGCTATTATTTCTGGTTTCTGTAGTGGTAAAGCACCACAGATATCAGTAGCCTGGTTATTTCTTGTAGAAAGGATGTTTTGTAGTCCATACAGTGGTCTGTTTAGGTGGAGAGTCCCAAGCCTAACCAAAGAATGTTTGCTGTAGTTTGACTCCTACTTATTGGGTATAAGGTAGTCATTCTTCATACAGAAAGTCTAAGGCTCTGGACATGCTTTGGAAGTGGGTATATGTTTCCACCATATTGCTGAGCTTGACGCAGTGAAGCAGATGCCGTACATGTAGGTTCTGTTGGACGAATCTAATGATACAGCAGTTGACCTGCTTGATGGTGATGTAGAAGGCAATGAGAAAACCTCAGACTTGGATGGCTGCAGCTGTATCTGTAGGCTGCCTGATGATCTGAATAGCCTGTGACGCTGTACATGGTGCAGCCTGTGTGTCCTGGTTTGGCATGGATATTACCTGAGACTTATGGCTGCACCTAAAACTCTTTGCTGAAGATATTAATGCAGCCTTCGTAGACTGGAGTTTTATTGATGACAACTTGAAGGCAAGCAAGATAGGAGGGAAGGCAAATCTTATCTGTTTCAGGTATTAAAAGTATACCTTTGCCAGGGCTTAAAAGAGCTAACAGAGACCCCCAATGCATCTGGCACTTACAGGAGACTATAGCAGGAAGAGTGAAGTGGCCAGAACCTCTTGTCTAGCACTCAACAGTAAAGTCAATGAAAAAAGTTTTGTCATTTGCACAACTGGGGTAGCAAGGAGACACCATCTTTTCCACATACTCAGCAGCATTCGTGATTCTCAGCCTGGCCAATTCCTTTTGGAGGTGGTTGGAGGAAAGCATTCCTAACCAGAACTGATGGCAAAGAGGTTGGTGCTTAAGTTCATCGAGAAAAGAGGCATGCCCTCCATTCCTAACACAAAAGTCAGTGAGCATACTTTTATTTTGTGTTAACAAGAAAAAAGGACACTAGGGGTGTTAGGGCTATTTTGAACATGAGCTGCCTCAACTGTTATTGTGCAGTTGATTGAAGGGAGCCAGTCTATCTGCTGGACAATGTTAAAGCAAATCCCATTTGTTCAAGTAAAAGCTCTAGAAAATGTACTTTCAGCAATGATTGAGTCTGCATTTGTCCCCACGGCTGTACAGCCATGTAGTTGATATGTAAGTTGTAGGTATGTGGGAGTCTTCCTCCACATGGGTGGTGTAGCTGGGCTTGCCCTCTGCAAAAAAAAAAATTTTGCAAAAGAGTCGTTCTCTGCACTTTTTTTGATAAATGGAATTTGCTTGAATATTGTTCAGCAAGTTGACATGAATCCTGACTGAGTCAGCTTTTGTTGAATGCACTTTTGCATAGCGACATACCTACCATGCCATAAATGGCACAAAATGTTCAAAATCATTTTTAAGAGGGCTTTGAACTACTGCCCAGTTCATTTTAATCTTTTATTTGATCTTGTTTGCAATTGGAGCTACTTTGACTTCTGCTGTTATGTCCTCATTTCTTCATCTGTCATACAGTGTGCATCCTACCACCCATCTCAGGCACTTTAACTTCATCTCCATTACCTCTAGCTTCCTCAACTTCTCTGCCTTTACTGCCCAGGTTTCTGCATGATGCAGTAGTAATGCTCACATCACTGTTTTGTAGACCTTACTTTTCAACTTGTCTGACATTCTTCTGTCATACTCTACACCTGACACATTGTGTCAGCTGTCTGCAGCCCCTCTAATTCTAGTTTTGACCTCCTCTCAGACTGCCTTTGTCCTCCGCCACTCCTCCCAGGTACTTGAAGCTGTTAACCTGTTCCACTATTTTTCATTCTGTCTCCGTTCTCAGCTACTTCTGATTTCCTTTTGTACTGCCATTGCATCTGTCTTATCTGTACTCAGTTCCATCCCATGTGCCTTCAGTTTTGCGTTCCATTGTCCTGTCCTTTGCTGAAGTTCTTGCTCAGAATCTGCCTGTAGTACCACATCATCTGCATGCAGCAACTTTGTTGATCAGTCTTCTCTAACCTATTTGCTAATGTAGTCCATCACTAGAATGAACAGCAGGGGGCTCAGAGCCGAACACTGATGCACACCCATTTCCACTGAGAACCCCTGTGAGGCTGAACACTGTACATGAGAAATTGGATCCTTATACATAGCTTGCATTAAATCTACCAATGTTTCTGGGACATCAGACCACCACACAACTGCCCAAAATCAGCTTTCTTCAAGTCTAAGAATGCTCTGTTGGATTCTTTCCTCATTTCTAGCTTCTTCTCAAGTTTCTGTTTCACTGCAAACATTGGGTTACTTGTGCTGCATCCTGAAATGAATCTGAACTGCTCATCTTCCAACTCACTTTCTACTACTCTGTGTATTCAGTTATCAGTCAACCTTCTCCAGAACTTTCATGCCCACAGTTGTGAATGTCACCTTTATTCTTCTACACTGGCAATAGCATCATTAATGTCCTTCATGGATGCATCTGCAGTCATAACAAGTGGGGTTGTCCTGTCGTCAGGCAGCCCTTCAGTCGGCCGGATTCCAAAGTCCGGGTCCGGCTTCGGCTGATGTCGCACTCCACCCGACGTCATCTCTGTTGGTCTTGGTATAAAGGCATCAGCCGGCGCCATTTTCCCCAGTCTTTCTTGCCGCGTGGCGCCGAAGCAGAAGCTGTTCGCAAGTGCGGTCGGTCGGATCCAGAGATTACTTCTACCGAATACTACTTCGAAGACTTCTAAAGCTAAGTACCCCGTTGGGGACTCTTTCTTGCCTCAGCCGATGTCAGAAAAAGTTAACAATTGTTTAAACTGTGGGAAACAAATACCTCATAAAGATTTCCACTCTTACTGTCTGCCTTGTTTAGGCCCAGCCCACGACGTAGCAGCCTGTTCGGCCTGTGCTTCTTTCAACCGACGAGCGCTTAGGCGTCGGTCGGAGTTTGCAGAACAGTTTTTCGGTTCTGATTTTGCGTACATTATGCCGTCGGATCCTCCGACTACCCAATCTAGCAAAAAACGCAAAGATAAAGACCGACACTCGCGGTCCGCGGTTTCGGCGGAACCATGGTCAAGCAAACCGAGTGTCTCGGTTTCGGCGAAACCGAGAAAACTGAACAAAGTACAGCTGAACCTATTCCTACAACTGAGGCCCCTGCTACAACTCTTGAAACGACTTCAGAAATTTCACCCACTACGGTGGTTGACTTATCAGACACCATCCCTTGGATGTTTCTACCCCAGCACGTGGTGCTGCTAGGCCTCCAGCAGCCATGTCCATTAAGGCCTTCGCCAGGGCTAAAGCAGCCAAGACTACTAAAACAGTGCCTGTTAAACCACCCACATCCAGGCCCTCTTCTAGTTCTCAAATGCTTACTTTGGCAGAAGATTTAATTTCTTTAATTAGAGGATCTCAATCTCACCCAGACAGGGCCTCTCAGCCCCAGAGAAGAGACCTAGGGCAGAGCCCCGAGCCAGTGTCCTCTGATGATTCTGCTGATGAATCAGACATAACTGACCAGCCAGAGGCTCCCTTCTCCAATTTTGAAGATTCTGATGCTGAAGAATCCATCCCAGCTGCTTCCCCACCAGAAGAATTCTCCTTTGGGGAAACCTTGCATGCCATGCGAGAACAGTTCCAATGGCAGCAACAGGATTTTCAGACTCCAGAAAAGACTTAGGACTTTTCTGCACCTCCCACAGCACAGGCCCTTAGCTATACCCCTGTTCTCTCTGTGGTGGATGATGCTTTCAATGATGTTTGCTCCGCTCCAGATTCTTTACCCCAGCCCCTGCCAAACCAGACAGATTTTACAGGGTGCCAGATACTCATCACCACCTTTACAAGGCTCCACTTGCAGACCCAGAAACTATATCCCAGGGCCCCAAGGCAGTAGCGACCATAGCTAAAAACCCTATTCCTTCTGAAAGGGAAGCAAGGTCATTAGACAGATGGGGTAAAAGGTCTACACTTCAGCTACTCTCTCAGCTAGAGCTTTAAACTGTCAGTTTCACATGATACAATACCAAGAGTTTATGCTGGATCAGTTAACTAAAAACTAACCACTGATGAATCTCTTGATAAGAAATATGTATTAGAGATGGTAAATAACATACAACAGGTTAGCAACCATTCCTTAAAATGTGGCTATGATGCACTGGAGGCTTCATTTAGATCAGCCATGACAGGCACAGTGATAAGAAGGCATGCATCGCTAAAGGAACAAGCTTTACGGATCATGTTAAAGCTAAGTTGCTAGATGCTCCTATGGACAAGACAAGTTTGTTTGGTACATCTGCCCAGCAGGTTATGAAGAAAATGGAAGAAAAGGCAAAATCTGTTCAAACTGTTAAAGATTTCTTGCAGGTTCAACCCCAAGGTTTAGCAGGAACTGGCCTGCCAAAATTGGTCCTTTCCTGACTCCACAAAATTTCAAAGGGGCAGGAATGGGCGTTCCAGAGGCAGAAACCAATCCAGAGGAGGTGCCTACAGAGGAAGACAGTGGCAAGGTAACAACAGAGGCACAGACACAGCCACTGCCACTACATCAACACAACCACAGTGACTTAACCTAAATCCGCCTACCAGGGAACAAATAGCAGCTCCTCTAGGCGGAAAGTTAACCTTATTTTCAAAGAACTGGCACTACATAACAAAGGACAAGTGGATTTTACAAACCATAGATCAAGGTTACGGTTTCACTTCCACACTTTTCCAGTCAAAGAGGAATGCCAAATCTACCTCCAAATCAAAAACAGAGGCTCTACGCCAGATAATGGAGTTAGCAAACATGAGAGCTGTGGAAAGAGTGCCAACAGCAGAGCAAGGAAAGGGTTCTACTCCAGACTATTCCTAGTTCCAAGAAAGGAAAAAGTTGGAGACCAATTCTCGACCTGTCCACCTTAAATACATACATCATTGTCCCAAAATTCAAAATGCTGACCCTACAGCAACTTCTTCCCATGCTGGGCAAGGAGTCTTGGCTGGTAACTCTAGATCTCAAGGAGGCATACCTGCACGTCCCCATTCGACCAATCTGCAGAAGATACCTCAGATTTCTTGCAAGATCAGAGCACTATCAATTCTCAGCATTGCCTTTTGGCTTATCTACTGCCCAGAGTATTCACAAAATGCCTGGCATCAGTAATCGCCCATTGCAGACTTCAGGGAATTCAAATTTACCCATACCTGGACGACTGCCTGCTACAAGGGGACAACAAAAGCAAGCTGACAACAGATTTACAAAGGGTCATTTACTTGCTACAAGCACTGGGATACACAGTCAATTTACAAAAGTCAAGGCTGATACCATCCCAAACAAGGACATTCTTGGGCGCGGAATTGGACACAGTAAAACAAATGGCATTCCTGACTACAGAAAAACAAAAAAGAACTCCCTCTATACTTCTTGGCACTAACAAAACTGAACAAGTTAACAGCAAGAAAAGTACTGCAGGCCTTGGGCTTCATGGCATCATGCATAATCTTGGTTCCATTTGCCAGACTACATATGAGAAAACTACAGTGGTACCTAAAGAATTTATGGTCCCAACACAGACACAGTCTAGAAACAGAAATCCCACTAATTCCATGCTTAAAACAGGAGTTCCTATGGTGGGCTCAGGCATGCCAGTCAAACCCAGGCCTACCCTTTCGCAGATGTCAAGCAAGCCAGACCATCACAACAGGCGCTTCAGACCTAGGATGGGGGCCCACATGCTGGACAAATGCGTGCAAGGATTGTGGACACAGGATCAACTTCAACTGCACATCAACCTAAAAGAAATGCTGGCAGTAAAACTGGCAATCCAAAAGTTCAAACCATTTCTCAAAGAGGGCCAGTTGATGATAAGGACAGACAACACCACAGTCATGTGGTACATCAACAAACAGGGAGGCACTCATTCATACCCCTATGCAGAATGACCTTGGAGCTGTGGACCCTGGCACTCAGCTATAACATCCAGTTACAGGCAATATTTGTACCAGGAAAGACAATACCCTAGCAGACATATTAAGCAGAACCACTTGGATGCCCACGAATGGAAGCTTCACCCGGACATCTCCAAGACCATCTCAAAGAAATGGGGAATGCCACAGATGGACCTATGCGCATCACGTCTCAATCACCAGCTCAAAAATTCTGCACAAGGACATTCCACCCATTAGCATGGAAAGTGGATTCGCTCTCTTTCAACTGGAAAGGCCTAACAGCATATGCATTCCGCCTCTTCCTTTGATACACAAGGTACTACTGAAAATCAAGGAAGAGCGTCCAAGGATAATCCTGATAGCTCCAAACTGGCCAAGACAACACTGGTACCCACTACTGAGGAGCATGTCTCGGAACAATATGTGGACAATTCCCTGATGCCTTTGATGTTAACGCAGAACAACTACAGCATCATACATCCAAACCTAAAAACCTTGCAACTGACTGCATGGAACATCACATAACAGCAGCTATTCCAGAACTTTCCCAAAGAGTTAAAGACATTATTCTTGAAATGCGCAGACCTTCAACAAGAAGGAACTATGCTGGAAAATGGAAAAGGTTTGTCATCTGGAGTGCGGAAAGAGGAAAAGATGTGTCAAACATAGATATGCCTAACATTCTGGAGTATCTGGCGAACTTCTTCATTCAGGCCTGTCCTACTCCTCCATCAAGATACATGCATCAGCTATTTCAGCAGAATACAGCTTTGATACACCTGTTTTTTCGCACCCTTTGCTCAGGCAATTCCTCAGAGGAATCAAGAATGTAAAACCTCCAAGGAAACCACCATTACCAGCTTGGGATTTAAACTTTGTGCTAGAAAAGTTGACACTAGCACCCTTTGAACCAGCAGCAACAGCAGACCTACAACACCTGTCATGGAAAACTGCTTTCCTACTGGCAATTACTTCAGCAAAGAGGGTTTCAGAACTACAGGCCTTAATGGCAGTGCAACCCTTCCTAATCTTCCACCAAGATAGAGTGTCCATGAGGACTAATGCTACATTTATGCCTAAGGTGGTATCCAGAGTGTCTTTAAACCAGGCAATCCACCTACCTACCTTCTTTCCCAACCCACAAAACAGAGGGAAAGAATACTGCATACCTTGGATGTACATAGACAGCTACGCTACTACTTGGACAGAACAAAAAATAGCAGAAAGACTGACCAACTTTTTGTAGCCTATGCAACAGGAAGGGAAGGAAAAGCTATTTCCAAACAGACAATCTCCAAATGGATAGGAAATTGCATACGATTCTGTTACTCCTTCCATGGAAAACCAATTCCACAGAACATAAGACCTCATTCTACAAGGGCAACAGCCACTACCACAGCCTTCTTACGAGGAGTGGCAACCAAAGACATTATTGAGGCGGCTACTTGGACCTCCGTGCATACATTTGCCAAGCATTATAATTTGCCTCTATATTCCAGATCCTGAGCAGGGTTTGCCACTGCTGTACTGCAAGGGATCCTAAACACACCATAATCTACTTTTATCCTCCTCCCCTAGTTGGCTATGGTATTCTACCCACTTGTTATGACTGCAGATGCATCCATGAAGGACATAGTACAGTTTTGTACCTACCATAAATGTAGATGTCCGAACTGGATAGCATCTGCAGTCAGGATTACCCTCCCTCCATCCCCTCTGTGGTACTCCTAGGGTGTTTACCCTTCTAATAGCTAGCTGTTGGGGGGGAGTCTTTTATGGTGTATTTGTTTGTGTATATGTACATACATGCTTATTGTTGTGTTTACCTCTATCTATTTGGAAACATTGGCATCTATCCAAATTTTAGCCTGCAAGAGGGCTACTGGCATCTGGGGCAAGAAACACTGAGGAAAATGGCGTCGGCTGATGCCTTTATACCCGAAGACCAACAGAGATGACGTCGGGTGGAGTGCGACATCAGCCGAAGCCGGACCCGGACTTTGGAATCCGGCCGACTGAAGGGCTGCCTGACGACAGGACAACCCCACTTGTTATGACTGCAGATGCTATCCAGTTCGGACATCTACATTTATGGTAGGTACAAAACTGTACTTTCTCCAGTCATCTGGGATACACCTTTTTCATCTTATTGCTATGAGTACCTTCAGGAGCCATTTCTGCTCTAGTCCGCCCAGTATTTTTATCATGTCTGCTGTGACCCCATCTGAGTGTGCTGCTTTCCTTGACTTCATTTTTTTAGTGCTGTTCTTACTTCTTCAATGGTGGGCTTCTCCTCTTTTCTCATTGTAGGTTGGTGTCGGAGACAGTACAACTTCTCTGGGGTTTTCTTTGTTCAGAAACTTCTGGAATTACTCCTTCCATCTGCCTTTGATGTCCTGCGGACTGGTGAGCAGATTGTTGCTGGAATCCCTTATGAATGGTGTCTGATTATCTTCTTTATTTTGCCATCTTTGCTTTGCAGCCTGATACAGTTTCTTTGAGCCACTTTCCAGAAGCTGGTAGAGCTTTGTTTTTGCAGCTCCTCTTTTAGCCTTAACAAACAGTTTCCCTTAACAAAGCAAGCAGCTTGCCAAACCCCTGCTAAGAACTGCTACACTCACTGTATTTTCACTTCCAAGCTGTATCCTGTCAGTGAAAATACAGCAATCCCTGGTAATCTAAGCTTTGCAAGTAGACATTGGGCAGTGCAGTGGTGCAGCGGGTTAATGTTGTTGCCTCACAGCAATAGATTCTCTGGTTCGATTCTCAGCTGGGGTGCCTTCTATGTGGAGTCTGCATGTTCTCCCTGCATTCGTGTGGGTTTCCTCTGGGTACTCTGGTTTCTTCCTACATTCCAAAGACATGTGCGTGGAGTGTTTCTCCCCGGGCCTCTACTGAAAATAGGCTCTGTTCTAGTCGGACTTTCCTGGTCAGCAAATGTTAAATAAAATAAAAAAAAAATGGCTGGCCAGTAGCTTATTGACCCAGAGCTGATAGACATTATGGTTGGTACACTTGACTGAATCACTTAGAGTGATATTTTTACCTTGTAGAATGGCTAACCCTGCCATGGCCCACAGTTTGTGATCCATGTTCTCCTATCTTGAGGATATTGTGCACCACAGATGATGCCCAAAGCAGTTGGTCTATACGACTCTTCCCCTTTAGAGGGGACCATCTAGAGTCTGTGCTTCTGCCCACAGCTAAATTCTTCATTGAGGTTGAGATGGAAATACACAGTGTGTTTTTTAAGAGGTGGGAGGAACCCCACACAGATGTAAGGAGAATATGCAAACTTTAAACAGGCATTGTCCAGAGGTCAGGATTGAACCTTGTACATGGAGACAAAGACCTTAACCATTATGCTAACTGGTCTCTGTGTTAAGGATTTTGAAAGTCAGCAAGCAGGAGCTGGAGTGGTTGAATTTTTTCTGAACAATTTGCCTAAGAGTAAGCCCCTTCTGGAGCCATAGGCATTGTTATTGATGACATGATAGACACTGTCCTTATGGTTTGGGGAGTGTAGATGTCCAAGCACATGATCAGAGCCTGTGATAGCTTCTGGAGTCCAAATTACACAAGAGTGCAGTGCTTCTGGGCTTGCAGACTTTAGTACTGTGGATTCCCAGAGGTTGAGTATTTTTTTCAGGACAACATGTTAGTATTGTGGTATATCAACAAGCAGAGATGAGTCCATTGTGACAGATTTTGGCAGGATGTCATGTGTCTTTGGAACTGAATAGCATTTTATCAACATTTTCCTAGTAGCAGTTCACATGCCAGGGGAGCTGCATTGTCCTGCAGAGAGGTTGAGCAGGAATGGTGCTACCCAATAATGGACCTTATAAATTAGCATACAATTCAAACCTTCTTCTGGGATGGATGTTGGTCAGTGTCTGACTTGTTTGCATTGCTTACCAGCGGAAAGTGCTATTGCTACTTTTGTCTTGTTCTTTAGAATGCAGCCGGGGAGCATCAAAGTGTTGTACTAACCCCTGGCCAAAAAGTTTCCTGTGTGGCTTTGAGCCAGCTATGCAGATTCTAAGGCCCTCTCTAAAAGTGAGGCTTCAGAGAGCGATTTTAATTCTGATAGTTCCACACTGACCAAGGCAAGCATGGTTTCTTCATTTTGTAGGCCATGTCTGCCTTATTGTCTGCCCCATGTAACTCTCTTCAAAAGTCTGTTTATTTACTCTTCAGGGATGTCTCATCCCTCCCAACAGACCTAAGACTCACAACTTGACTATCCAAGTTTCTACCGCAGCATGCCTTGGCCCTGCTAGACAGACTTGTATGTATTCCCAGGGCTCCAAGGAGGCTTATACACAGAAAAGTTATTCCAACACATTAGTGGTTTCCTCAGTTTAGTAGTGCAGTGTAATTTAGAGCTCTTTTCCTCCTCTCAGACTGTGATATTGTATTAACTTTTTAGTTGTATGAATTGTGCCTTAAGCATTGACCTTCAAGGTCAATTTTGTGATAGTTTTCAGTTTCCACACAGAGAGAAGAATGTAGCTACTTCGGTGTCATGAAGATCTGTATAGCCTTTCTTGGATTTATTTTTCTTTTCAGGTCCGATTTGAGGAATTTGGTTTCCCTTTAGGAAGTCACTGTCATCCTCAAGAAGACCCTACTACCTCTGTTTGCTCCATTAGATACAGCAAAGTTTGTTTACATTCTGGAAAACTCTCTTCCTTGTGGCAGTCACCTCTTCTATGTGTATTTGTGTGTTGCTGGCACAATATGCTTGCACTGTTTGATCTCTCATAAAAAGTTGCACTCGCATACCAAAACATTATTTCTTATGAAGCTACTTATAGAAATGCTTTGATTAATGTATTCCCTTACCAGTGTTTTGCTCAGTGCTGGTCAGGGTGGGGTCCTCTGTTCTAGTTGGGGGGGGGGGTCTTCTACACAATCTGGACATCTTTAAGCAGCTGATGAATTACAGTACTAATACAGCATCCTTTTGAAAGGATAGTTGTTGATTTTTTTGTTTTTGCCTCAAGAGCAAGGACAGTAGGAAGGATCACAAAGCAATGTTTATCTCTATTATTTGTCAAACTGCATTGTCGTCTTTTATGACGTGTATGAGAAGACCGTAGTTAAGGTTCTCAAAGGTCAGATTGTTAGTACGACTGCAACAACTGTGGCCTTCTTTAACTATGCTTCCTTGGGTAACATTTGCCATGCAGTATCATGGCCTGCTGTGTAAAACTTAGCAAATGATTAAGTTAAATATTGTTTGTCATTCTGGGATCTCCTTTGGGTTTACTGTTGTAAGAGGGATATGTTCTAGTAATTCACCCACCCAGAAAATCCTTTTCTGTTGGGATTCTACTTTGTTTGTCTTTAAGCCAGTTAGTGAAATCAGATGCAGAAGATACGAAGCACTTCTCAATCACTTTTGATCATTCTGGCTGCAGGCCACATCACAAGAATCTCAAACTACAATGGTTTGAAGGACATACAAGGAATGAGGTTGGCTGCACTCAGCTGAGAAACAGTGACCAGTAAGGAAAAAAAAAGTTCAATCTTGCAAACCCATACATACATACATAAATAAATAAATACATACATACATACATAATTCAGTGTGCAAGCTAATTTTGCTGTTAGCTGCAACTGCTTGACATTGCAGTAAGCAACTTTTAAAGCTTTAGACAATGCTCAGGTGAATCCCACAAATAACACATGAAAAGTGTAAAAGTGTTTTTACTCCTCTAGGTGATGCATAAAAGCTATGTGGCTGAATATTAGACGGAAAATAACACTGTGAGACAGGGAGTTCCACCTGATACATCATTCCCTCTTGCTTTTGGTTTCACAGTGAATGAAGGACACCAAAAATATTTTTTAAAGGATGTTATCTTACCTATTCACTAGCCTCTTGGATTCACTTAAAGAAATCCCAATCCCTCAGAGCTACACGCTCCAGGGATCTAAACCTTGTCATCACAATAAACAAAACATGCTGGAGGGATAGATTCCTGACCCAGAGACTCCCCAGACTCTGGAATAGATTGCCCATACATGTCAAGCAGAGTGCCTCTTTGGACCTCTTCAAGAGGAACCTTGACAATTGGATGGGAGAAAGGAAATTCACCCCAGGGATCACGTCAGTCGCCCTGCTAGACAGGGGTCCAGGAAAGTAAATAGTGTGGGAAGAAATAGCCAGGGAATTGTTATGGCTAGGCTTGTATAGGCCCTAGAGCTGATAGCCTAGTACCAACCTATGAACCAATGATTTTTGGGGAGTCCAGTCATCCACTTCAGGCTGTAGTCCTTCTTCCTCTGTAGTCTGGTAAGATGAGGGGGGTAAGGTGCAAGATAAAACACAGCAAACAGCAACAGCAACAACGAAATAGATAGCAGCAACACACCAAACAGCCAATACTTTTCTTTACTTTATTGTAAGATCTGGTACCTCGGCAATTCGCCTTCAAGGATCCTTGAAGGCGAATTGCCGAGGTACCAGATCTTACAGTAAAGAAAAGTATTGGCTGTTTGGTGTGTTGCTGCAAGATAAAACACCCTGATTCCCTTTAAGCATCCTCAGCTGACCTGCATGATGATAAAGACATAGATTCCCCAGCATCTTTAGAACATCCCCAAGTTTGGGGATGTTCTAAAGATGATACAGCAAATGGGACATGGCCTACCAACGCTGTGTACTTCTCAGAAAAGGTTCTCCAGAAGTCCTTCCACTCCTCCTAAAAAAAGTCTTTATGTGTGGTTCCCCCACCCTTGGACACTGTTAAAGTGTGTACCGAGGCTGCTTGGGCTACCTCTAACTCAGTGGCTCAAGGTCTGAAGAAGGAGGGCAGAGTGTTGCATCCTATCAAGAACTTAGCTTTGTGGTCTGGAACTGCCAGGTTGGATATGTTGCTTTCCACAGTGGCTGTCAAGAAATCTCCTACTCCTCAGAATTCTGTAGTTTGTCTTCCTGACAAATAATTTTGGGAGCTTGATTGCTTTTGGAAGCACATCTACACTCCTTTGTCATTTGCCTTTAGGGCATTTTCAAACATGGACCTCATGGTGGAGTTCTGTCAGAACCTGGTTGATGAGATGACTTCTGCCTTGGGCAGTTGCCACATGAACTGGATAAGAAATTTCCGTCCTAATCAGTAGTGCTCACTACCGTAGTCAGCCACGTTAAGCCCATGACTTTTAATGTGAGAGAAGGTTTGACCAGTGCAAAGGCTGATACAATATACTTCACAGATTACTGCAAGGACTGTGCTGTCTTTGGCCTGGAAGTCAAGGCTCACTCTGAGTGGATGGAACCTGAGGGTAATGTTAAGTGTGGTCAGTGTCAAACTCTCTGCCCCACAGCATTCCTTCTCCAGAGCTCAGAAATGCAAGAGCCAGCTTTGATTTTGCTGCGAATGAAACAGTCATGCTGGGGAAGAGGTCAGACTCCTCAAACATCTTCCATAGTGGCTGCAATGACCATGGCCAGGATTCTTGGGATCACTGGTTGCTGTGGTCCACCTGTGGAGGTGGCCTCAGCAGCTGTAAGGACTGGCCTGGCTGCTTCCTCCTGAAAACTATCAAGTGTCATTTATATCTTAGGCTGATTGGCTGTTGCTGACCATTGAATGAGGACTGTCTTTACCAGGGGTTACAGTATGCTCTGAAGTTTGCCCTATTGATCTCTTTCTTCCCCCTTACCAGAGATCCTGTCTCATCAGAGAAAGCTAGACACCTTGGCTTGTAAGGCAAGGCTCTTCATAGGCACAGTTCAAGTGTGCTCTCCAAAGTTGCTGCTCTTCTTGACTCCAGTGTAGTATCACCACATCAGTGTCTTGGGTTTTTTGTTCTCATTTTGGCAGCCATTCCTGAGGTCAACTTGTCCAAATTACATTTGATAACAGTTCTTTATTGCACCCTTTGAATCCAGTGGTTACAGGTTGAGGATGGGACACAAGGTTTTATATCTCACACATGCAAGTAACAACTGGTTGTGGTTGTTAGAACCAGCACCTTTTCTGTGAACACTCACACTATCTCCCTTCCTTCCCCAGTACAACAGTCATGACAGGTATGTCAGCTGTGAGGTGGGGGTGTAATTTCAAGCAATATGATTGACTTAGGAACTCTCTCTTCACTTTAGCATACTAGAGATGAAGTGCATTATTGTTTCCTTTCCTTTCAATCCTTTCACAAATTCCTACCTCTTGGATTCCTATCCATAAAGACTAACAAGTTGGTCGTATGGCATATTGACAACTGATGACGTAAACTCAATCCTAATCTTTGTACCACGAGGCTATGGTAATGTAAGAATAGGCCACGGCATGTTCTAGTGACAATTCACATTTCTAGTGAAGCCAGATCATTGGTGGACAGATTGAGTAGGTGTCTGCTCTTGCTGTGTGAGTGGTTCCTTGTCTCTTTGGTGATGAGGAGACTTAACCACAGAGGAGGAAACCATGTTGTGACTTGTTTGCATCCCTGATTAGCAGCAGATGTAGGTACTGCTTCTCCCTAATCCAGTTTCAGAAATACCCCTGAGAGATATTCTGGCCTACTCGTGGGCATCTTGTGATGCTAAAGCTCATCCACAGAGTGAGACATTTCTGAGCCAGAGTTATTGTCTAAACTCACTTTTAGCTCTGTCAAGTCTGATTTTCTCTGTTACTGCCTCATCTCATAAAATGTTTTTTTTTTTTTGTTTTTTTTATTGTCCGAGACCAACTGAAATTAAAGTTTTTGTATACATTACCATGCTGTCCCAATGGTGATGTTACCTAGAATTTCAGTTGAAGTATGTAGTTGTGCCATTTTTTTTCCTTGTTGTTTGTGTGTGTGTCATTTTTGCCTTTGTGCCTGCCAACCATCAAGCTTCCCCTAGGTCAGAGATACACTGTCTGAAGAAGGCCTTCATCCAGGCAGCCATTAGAGTGCTTTTCACTCCCACTGGCATCCCAGCAGTGAGTTTTTTTATTGCTCCCCAACCCATCGCTGACCATCAGATGCCACCAGCTCCTCTCCTCTTTCACTGCGTCTATTAGACCTGCCTTAGACTCCTCCAGACTCAACTTGATCCATGCCTAGGGCTGGTAAAGAGATCAAGAATGCTGGTGCAGAGTCATATTGTTGCCACAGAGCATACCCTCACATTTGTACCCTGTGGCACTCTTGTGAGCTTCTCAGTCCCTGTCTACATGAGGAGGTGCATGCATGCTTCTGTGCATGCAGTACCACCTGCCCAAGAGGCATAGTGCTTGAATCTTACAGTGAGCCTAGCCCTAGGCAGCTTTGTCCCACTCTAGATGGGTCAGAGTGTGTTGGCTGCACCCCCCCCCCCGCATGGACCTTCCTGTGCTCATGCATCTTGTCACCCACTGATCATCTGGGACACAGTAAGAACATTCTTCTTCTTCTGCACCATGGAGCCGGAACCAGTAATGAGAAATTTTTACATTTTTATGTGCTAACCCCTCTCATGTGATGATGTGAACACTTATGTCACTGCAAGAGCTATCTATGCTCTCTAGTCCATGCATTTGTACTCCCTAACATGTGCACACAGGCCATGCCCACTTCTTCCGGACACTGGCTTCTTGCTTCATGACATGCCTTCAGCTGAAGTATTTGATATTTGTACTGCAGCTCTGTAGGCACTGTTTAGTACTTTTGCAAGGTACTGTAAGCTGGTTGTGGTCTCCATTATTCAGAGTATTTTTTTTCTTAAGGATCCATTCAGGATGATAGTTTGGGACTTGGTCTTGACGATGATGATGAGGATGGACCTATAATCCTTGATAAGATGTGTGATGCCCCTCTTCTAGGCCAATAACCAAGGAAAAAAAAAAACGACCAACAGTCACCAGACCTTAAACACGATAAAAATAAAAAAACATACATACCAAAACTGGTAAAATCAACCGTTTATTTGCTAATCGAACAACTAAGCGCTTTCGCCAATCAAAACAAAGGCTTCTTCAAAGTTGTTCTAAAATTCTACCCATACTGCTTATATACTAATGATTTAATCAGAATGACTTACACCTACCAATGAATCTAAATATAAACATTTCTTAATCATTAGTATATAAGCCGTATGGGTGGAATTTTAGAACAACTCTGAAGAAGCCTTTGTTTTGATTGGCGAAAGTGCTTAGTTGTTCGATTAGCAAATAAACGGTTGATTTTACCGGTTTCGGTATGTGTGTTTTTTTATCAATAACCAAGGAACCTCAATCCTCACCACTGACACCAGTGAGGGACGTCCACTTGGAACAAAGATAGATGTATTTTCAGATGCAACTCTCTGCAACAAGCACAGTTTCCCTGACGAACACACAGGGAGCACACTCAATCCTGGGGCTGGGTTTTCTTCTCTCTCTCTCCAGGCCCCAAATAAAACTCCTTGCTGAACCAGCTGTAGAGTTGGGTCCTCAGCTGAGTGTTCCAAGCCAAGTCCTCCACCACCCTTTCTGTGAAACATACAGGTGTATTTCTTTCTGTGCATCAGGACCCACTGTTGGTACATTTTTAGCACAAGCAGCTTTACAAATACATTTTCAACACAAGCTCCTGTACAAATCAGTTTCTTTACAAAACTCCAGCTAGCTATGCTGGCATATGTTACACATCCACTGCCCTACTTCGTCTGGCATACCTGGCAGCACCTCAGATCCTTACAAAGTGTACTTCCCATAACAGTAGACCTAGATTGGTAGTTTTGTCATCATCACCATTTCTCCCTGCCATTTCCCAGACTTGACCCGGCAGACATTTCCAGTTTTATTTATTTTATTTTATTTATTTATTTATTTTACATTTGTTGACCGGGCTAGTCTAGTTGGATACATGTCCATTTTCAGTAGAGGCCCAGGGAGAAAAGCTCCACAATACAATACACATGGGTTAGTAAAACCAAGTGTTGTTATACATTCAAATAAGAAGTATTATACAAAAATTAGGTGTTACAGAGAAAAAACTGGTTCATAAGTATTACTAGCAAAAATATTTTACAATACTGAAAATAAGCAAGCAAGAATATATATATATTTTTTTTTTAGTGATTGCCTTTAAGTTGTTTTCATTGATTGCTCTTAAAAGAGCTTTTTCTTGCAAGATTTGGAGTTGGGGCTGTTGGGGACCAGATGATGGGTAAAGTGGAAAGGTTTCAGTAGCCTAAGAAAGTTCTCAAAGCCAAGCTTGGTCCTGCTAGTCTTAGCCCTGATGGTGTTGAGGATGGAACTACAAATCCAAATCTATCATTACAATAAGTGTGTATCTTTTATTTTTGTACATGCAGATTTGACATTTGGTTTGACCAGGACAGAGTGTACTTCCTGGAGGATCCCTCTTTTTTTAAGTGATTTTAAACTGTTTATGTATTTTACACCAGAGTGGGTTATGCATTGTGTCCACTTGTGTGTGTGTGTGTTTTTTAATAACACAAAAGATCATATTTTTTTAATATGTCCTTCTTAATTTTCTATTTAAACAAATGCAGAAATAAAGCGTTTATGCTCTCATTTTTCCTTGTGTTTATTAAGTAATCTGTGGGAGTAAATTTCTCTTGTGTTCTTTATTATTTAAAGTATTGCACATTTGTAATTAACTTTTGTCTTTTTGCTTTCTCATTTTCTGGTTTTCTGCAAATAGTTACAAAATTATGCAAATAAGGGACACAAAACACCATCCCACTGACTATATAATACAATGTAGCTTCAAACTGTCCATTACATTTCATCACAAATGTGAAGTGGGGTTGTAAGGTTAGCAGCAAATGCAGAACTAAATAATTTTCTTAAATGTACATTTTGAGTGTTTTATAAGTAAGCAGAAGTTTATTTTTGTGGAAATTGGCCTTGGACCAGTTTTAAAGGACAACACTGTTATATAGATTTGTGCAGGAGTTTAACACCATTGTCAGTGTTTACAGTAATCTTTTAGGGGATAATCCAAGTTTTGTTTTAGCAGTAACTTTCACTGCATTACAGAATTTGCTTTTTCATCTAATTGGATGGGACCACTTGTGACTTGAGTTTTTTTTTTATCTTGGTGGAATGGCTGTGGTACTATGGCAGTAACCCATTGCACAAGGATTAGATTGACAGCTGTCTTTTGGAAGGAGCCTGTTCACTAATCTCTGGTGTGCCACAGCAGTACATCTGGTGACATTATGTAGAGGGGCTTATGTACAGCTGTTTTCTTGATTTAAAATGTTGCAGATGAGGGCAACTTGTACATACATTGGAGTGTGTGTGTACAGAATGTGTATGTGATTTGCATGTGTAGGTGGGGACATCACCTTAGTGCTCTTTGAAGTACAAGCTGTAGGATGACATACCAGTTACTGACAGCTGGTAACACCACTTTTTTGTCTGGATTTCCACTCTTTTTGTCATACATAGTCAAGTGCCTTATCTTATTGAAAAGAAAGGAAACAAGGAAAGGCACTTTCAACACATTGACTGTGAAATGGCACATAGCCAAACAAAACAGTTGTTGGTACTGTGAAACTTTACAAAAGACCTTTCTTCATCTTAAGTTAGTTCACCAAAGAGCATTTTAGCATAGTATAGTTGTTACTGCTTTTTTAGCAAAGTTTAAGAACGTATTAAATACCCTTGGTGTTCATAGCAAGTGCTGATCCATTCTAACCTGAGTATAACTACACACTTCAAAAGTCACTTCTTGTTAAGTGAAGGTGTCCTTCAGCTGTTACAGCATCATGCAGAGAAGTAAGGAAAGCCTGTGTGGCCATTAACAAATGTCATAAGCGTACTTTATCTTGAAAAAAGAAGCCATGCTCTTGTATTACTTAATGTATGTCGCCAAAATTCATTCACCCACGTTTTCCATTTTCCCAAACTGTTGAACTTACTATGGAATCCACTGCAACCTTGGATTGGCCTGTAATATGACATTGTTACCACTTAAGATGTGGGTGATCCATGCTTCACTGTAGTTCATTGGCAAGGTGAGTAGAGCCTAGGTTGTCAAACCACAGTTCACAACCTTAGCTAAATCAAAAAATTACCCTCAGACGGCTCTTTTTGTGTGCTGCTGTTAAATCAGCAGAATACACAGTGACAAACACACTTTGTTTTAATAATGATATTTCCTTTCTTACCCATTGGTGTTTTTTTCCCAGTTGTGATACAAGTCAGTGAAGAAGGCTTTCCGTGGTACTGTACATATGTATGAATAAGATATGGTAGTGCATTCATGCTAAATTGTTTAGATGATTTTTTTGTCATTATTTTTGTTGGGGGAGTGGTTTTAATTTTAAACAGTAATTTGAAAATTGTCACTACATAGTGATGATTAAAAACTGCACTCTTTTTTAAGATTTTTTTTTTGTGAGCCACATTACTGTTTGCTTGTTTGAGGCTACTAAATTTGGTAAGATATTATATATTTTTTCTTTCCTGTTTGGATTTCAATGCTTTCCAGTAGGAGATTAAAATTTTCTTTGTAAAATAGTAAAATGAGCTGGGAGAGGGAATGCAGGAACCACTAATTGGGTGTGGGGTGCTTGGGACAAGTCCATTTATTAATTAAATGAATTTCTGCCAACTGCTCTCGGCCAAAATTATTTGGTAAGCCATAGTGCAGTGTAATCCTAGGTAAATGGAGCTGTAAAGAACTACAGGTAATAAGCTATGAAGAATTACTTATCAAGTAAACCACTAACTCAATGTTGAAAACATAACCTGGCTGATAACTGCTAGGTTCAGTCCTTTGGCAAGGGGAAAGGTTATTTTTTACAGGGTCATAGGTTCATAGGTAAGTACTAGGCTATCGACCCTAGAGCCTATATAAGCCTAGAAAAAAAAGGTTCCCTGGCTTTCGCCACCCAAGAAAATTATTTTCCTGTGCCCCTGTCGAGCAGGGCTACAGAAGTGATCCCCGGGGTGAATTTCCTGTTTCTGATCCAATTGTCAAGATTTTTCTTAAAGAGGAGCTAATGAGGAGCTGTGCTTGACATGAATGGGTAGTCTGTTCCAGAGCATGGGAAGTCTCTGGGACAGGAATCTATCCCTCCAGCAGGTTCTCTTTATTGTGGTGACAAGGTTTAGGTCCCAGGAGCGTGTGGCTTGGAGAGATTGGGATTTCTTTAAGTGTAGCATGTTCATCAGATCTGGGTTAGACATGGCTTTGTATGTTAGGCAGAGGTCGCCTCTGAGTAGGCAATATGCGACGGAGTAAAGCTGGAGTTTTTTCAGACAGTCTGCGTATGTCATCTGTTTGATGCCGGTAATCCTCGTAGTGAAGTATTTCTGTGGCCTTTCTAGTTGTTGTAGATGTCCTGTGAGGTACATGCCAAATGAGGCGTTGTACTCAATAATGGGTCTGATGAGGGATGAGTAGAGAGTAATGATGACCTCTCTTTTTCTGGAGGAGAGCCCCTTTGTGATGAGGTGTGACAAGTAGAAGGATTTCTTGAATCTTGTGCCAATGTGATTATCAAAGGAGAGACTACTGTCCACCTGTGTCCCAAGGTCTCTTATCACACTTTCGGTGTTTAGTAGACTATCGCCTATGTGGTAGTTCATAGGTACGCTATTTTTCCCCAAAGGGGATGACAGTGCACTTCTTGGCATTGAGCTTGAGGCCATGACTTTGACACCAAGCATCAGTCTCAGTGAGGCCTCTTTGTAGAATGTTCACATCCTTAGGCGATTCTATTATGGCTCCTAGTTTACAGTCGTCTGCAAACTTCGTTAGCCAGAGACCAGCTGTATTAGCCTGGACTTCTGAGAAGTAGATAGCGAACATGAGAGGACCCAGGACTGAACCCTGTGGTACTCCACTTGTCAGTGGTTTGAAGTCGGATTTGGAGTCGGATACTTTCACTGTGTCAGTTCTGTCAGTGAGCCAGTTGGCCACCCATCTTGTGACATAGGGATTTATGCCCAGTCCAGTGAATTTATCTATAATTCCAGAGTGGGGGATGGTGTCAAAGCCTTGGCGAGGTCAAGATAGGCTGTGTGCACCACCTTACCCTCGTCCACGGCTCTGGTGACTGCTTCAAAGAAGTCTAAGCAGGTTTAGGAGGCATGATCTACCTTTTACAAACCCAAACTGAGTGGGGTCCATAGTTTGGAGGTTACCTATGTCTTTGTTTATAAGCTCCAGGATGATGCTTTCCATGGCCTTGCAGACCAGGCTTGTCAGGCTAATGGGGCGGTAGTTCCCGGGGTCCTTGGTGGGCACCCCCTATGTGGAGTGGGATAACCATCACTGTGCACCATTCTGTAGGGACAAAGCCTGAAGTGGGGCTATGGTTAAACATGGTACTTAGGTGGGGTGCCAGTTCATTCTGTAGTGCAGAACGCAACCTTGGATGTTGTCTCGTCCCATGGATGCTGTGTTCTTGGCTTTGAAGAGTGCAGTCTTTACTTGTGTGTCCGTGATTACAGGGGCTTTGCAATCTTCCGGTATGGAGATGGGCCCTTTGGAGTGTTGGGGGGGGGGGGGCATTTGCACTGAACCTGGTTCAGTAAATCTAGTGCCATTGTGCTGTAGCTCAGAGCAGACCTGAGTGTTGCTATTGAGATTCTTGACATAGCTGTAGAATGCTTTGTGGTTGTCTTTAGAATCAGTGGCGATTTTATTTTTGTAACTAGCTTTGGAGGATTTTATGAGGGATCTCAGCTTCTCACTGAGGCTGACCAGGGAAATCCTGCAATCATAGGATTTTACTCTTTTTTGCAACAGTTTCTTTCTTCTGTTGTAGAGTTTGATTATGGCAGGGGACCACCAAATTGGCTTCCTTTTTTTGGAGGATAGCGTCTTGGTTCTGTTGGGGATGGCACGGTCCAGACACTCGTGTATGTGGTTATACAGTGCATTTGTATAGGATTCAGCAGTTGTGCCTCTATTTTCCGTCTGTATGGGTGTCGTGAAGTTAGCCACTTCTGTCT
Organism: Protopterus annectens; assembly: GCF_019279795.1. Taxonomy (NCBI): domain Eukaryota; kingdom Metazoa; phylum Chordata; order Ceratodontiformes; family Protopteridae; genus Protopterus; species Protopterus annectens. Next base: position 1,618,405,320 of record NC_056737.1, read on the forward strand.
TGATAATTTTTCTTAAACTGTCAAGAATCATTACTTTATATCCTAATTTGATGACAGATTCCACTAACTTGGTGCAATAGTGCAGAAGTCAGCATTGCTGTATCACAAAGCTTTAGATGTTCCATCTTATTGATCACTGCTGTAGTAGCCTTAGCTATAAGGTGTTACATTCTGCCATGGATATAACAACTGGCCAGCTTCCAAAGCTTCACAGCACCTTGTATGGCCTCAAACCATCAGGCAGCTTGAGTTAAGTGACTAAAAGACAAGTTTGGATACCAAGCCCTTTGGAGCTTTACTGCCACCAAAGAGTACTCTTATGTAAGGCTTTTGAGGATCGCCAGTTGTTCTAAATGTTATTTGTGTTTTATCACCTTCCTCTTTTGGAAAGTTATTTTAAAGCTAGGAGTTTTGTCTTTTAATGGACTGTCACAAGACTGTATCATACTTTTAAACAGGAGTACTGTTTTTTCTTGTTGGTTTAAAAGTTGTGTTAAGTATTTGAAAGCCAATTTTCTGTGGAGAAGTGGAGTTTATTTTACTTTTTGGGGGAGTTGGTAAAGTGTGCTTTTTACTGTATTCTTCTGTAATAAAAATGACTTTTAAAGACACGTAGCTTTTACCAGAATTTGCTACTTGTCTTCCCTGGGAAAAAGGCACCACTTTTGGCTTGACCATGGAACAAACTACTGGTCCTATTGTCTGTCCTGCTTATAGCCACAAAAATAAAAAGTTAAGTAAACAGCCTTTGCCACCACAGCAGTCTAGCAATTTGCCTCAGCCGCAGGTGGGTGACTCTGCTGTGACCATTTGTTGTACCTTAGACCACTAATCTTTTATTCTGGATCCCTGTGGTGTAGCACCTACAGCCACTCTGGACGGGGGGTTAGCCCCGTCCTCTGTAGCTGTTGGGGTCCTCTCAGTGGACAATGGAGATCCACTGTTGTCTGTCCTGGGAGAGGGAACAAGGAAGGTTTCCTTTTTGCGTCAGAATGTTGTGCCCATCCCTGGAGAAGCTGCTACTACCATTAGTAACGCAGATGACCCTATTTTTCCTGTCAAAAAGAAAGAGAAAACAAAGCATGTGTGCCTATGGATTTTCAAATTTTCTTAGACAGGAGTAGTTTACTGGGTCACTGTCATGGTTTAATTTAGGTTGTTGAACTTTCTTGAAAAGTAGTTTCTGGTAAAAGAAAGAGGAATACTTCTTTTCCTGAAGAGATTCAAGATTCTGAATCTAGGCAGAAAGAGGAAGGGGCAGATGTAAGGTTTTCTCCTCAGATTTCTGATTCAGACTCAGAGGAGAGCTCAGTTTCTGATTGTCCCTGTGGGAGTTTCTCTTTCTCTGAGACTGTTGCTAGAATTTGCCAGTGTTTTCAGTGGGAGAACACTGAAGTTTCTCAGTCCCTCAGAAAATACTATGAGTTGTTACAGAAGGAACTTCCAGAACCTACACCAATTCCTCATATTATTTGTGCTTTAAAGGATATGTGGTACTGCCTGTAGTTTTCCTGATAGTCAGCCAACTTCCCCTAAAAAGGCTGATAGGATGGGTCTATATTGCAACATCGAACGCTTAAAACAGCGAACGATGTTGCATCGACACATTTTCAGTGAAAGCTGAAAATGCCGAATCCGAAAAACAGCGATTTCTTTCCTAGGGAAAGAAATCACTGTTCCAACCCCAGCAAAAAAAAGACATTACACACTTCCGAACACATACACACATACCCAGTCCTAATTGTACCCCCCCCAAAAAAAAAACAGTAAACAACTAAATACACATATGCACATAACCCAAACATACATTTAACGAAAAAAAAACAGTAAATATTTTAAACCATATGCACTTACCTTAACCCACACCCTAACCCTAAGGTCAGTAACTCACACATTTGCATAAACAGCTCCAAACACATGCACACTTACCTTAACCCTAATTCTACCCCCCCAAAACAAAAATAAACAACTGAAAACATATACACACGTAACTCAGCCATACATTTAACACAAAATATAAAACAGTAAACACTTTCATACATATGCACTTACCTTAACCCACACCCTAACTCTAAGGTCAGTAACTATTGCACAATCATGCTCGGGAGCTATACCAGACAAGGGACCACACTACACTTCAGAACACGGCAAAACAATGAAGCGGTCAAGCGACTTCTATCCCAAGGAAAGAATTTGCTGAACAGCCGCATCGCTGTTTTGCTTGTTCACTCTACATGTGTCGATAAAAACGCATTTGACATAATGCATTTTCATTGTACTCATAGGAACCCGATAGGATATATAAAGTTCCTAAGTATTTTACATTTTATACACTATTCCAAAACTCAGTCCAGCAGCTAGAGTTTTAGTGGATCCCACTGCTGCTAAACCTTTAGTTAATTCCAATCCTAATCTTTCTGATTAGGATGGGAAAATTATTGATAGGCATGAGGAAAAAGTGTATATTTCTTCAACTTTGATTTTCAAAATTTTGAATTGTCAGGCTTTTATGTTGGAGTTTGTTCTGACAAATTGTGAAGGTATGAGGAATGTTTTATCTGCAGTGTCTTCTTGTGAGGAAAATATGTTTTCAATAATTTAGTTTCTTCCATTGCACAGGTCACTACTTATTTTTATTGTGTGTATGACCTTGTTGATATTTCTTCTAGGGCTATGGCCATTGGTATTGTTTTAAGGAGGTTTGCATGGCTGCATTTTCAGAATCTCCCAAATGATGATAATGAGATTTTAAATTCTCCATTAGATAGAGATTTAGTTTTTGGCCTCTCTGCTGCAGAGGTGATCAGAAATATGGTGAAAGAGGTAATCTGATCCAGGTAATCTTTAAGAGTTTTCAGCCTTCCTTTTCCAAATTGTCCAAGGGATTTTCTATTTCCTCATCCAGTTTTGGCAAAAACAGATGAAACAGGCTCAACAAATTAAGAAGAAATGGCAGTGGGATTAAGAGAAGTCTCTAACCTCCCAAAACCAAGAACAGTCTAGCGGGTCTGAATGACTATTCAAGAGACCATGTGACCCTCTCCCACCCTGGCTCCTTTTTTCTTCCAGAAATTCTGAACTCCCATTTTCTCTTTGGCAAGAGATTTTCAGACAAATGGGGGTCTGAAAAGCATTTGTCAGGGTTACAGATGGCAGTAGGAAGAAATTCCACCTTTCCAGGGGGTCGTTCTTCTTCCCTCAGATCAGACTATTTTTGTTTCCACCTGTTGTTCTTCACATCCCTGTTTATCCAGACGTCAGATGTTTCTTAAGGCTTTGTGTGTATGGATCATGTTATCATTTCTCACTTTGCAGTATCCATTGCAGGAATAGGGTTCACAAAATGTCTAGCTCCAGTTACAGCTCATTGCAGGCAACAGGGTATCCACTTTTTGTACGTGTAGATGACTTGCTTATCTTTGCAGAGTCTTTTTCAAAGTGCCAGGAATCTCTCTGTCTTGGGTGAGAGATCTCTTACACAACCTGGGATTCCAGGAAAACATTCAAAAGTTTTTTTGACTCCCTCACACAGGACTGTGTTCCTGGGATATCAACTAGACACTTCAGTTCAAAGAGCTTTTCTTCCACAGGAAAAAAATAGGTCTTTATTTAGATCTGTTTCCAAGGTTTTCCACTTAGACTTTAGTCACTGCAAGGAATACCTCAGGATTTTGGGTCTCATGGCATCTACGATTCACATGATACTGCTGGCAAGATTCCACATGAGAAAGAAACAGTAGTATCTGAAATCTCTTTGGTCCCAGCATCAACACCCCTTCTTTTCAAATTCCAGTGGTGGGGTTTGTCATAACAGGGATCTTTTGATGGAGACAACAGATGTCATTGAATCCAGGTCTCCCCTTCTCCCTCCCTGCTCCAAAACAGCCAGTCACCATAGAAGCTTTGAACTTTGCTTTGGGAGCAGTTTCAGGAGGGATAAAAGTGTGGGACACTGAGGCAGACATAAGCATGTAAATGCCTAGGAGATGCTTGTTCTGATCAAGACAGTGAACTCTCTGAACCATCTTTGCTCCCCAGGATTTCTTCAAGTTGCTTCAGACAGTATCGCAGTCATGTGGTACATCAACAAGCCAGGGGAAACTAGGTTGTACGCCTTTTGCAGACTAGCCATGTTAGCTTGGGATATAGCTTCACAGCACAGTCTCATTGTACAGGCATCCTACATTCTGTAAGAGCAAAATTTTGTGTCAGACAAGCTAAGTAGGACCAGGCAGACCCTCACGAATGGAAACTAGAATGGGGTCTTCAGAGATTTGATCCATCTATGGGTAGGTCTTCAAGTAAACCTCTTTGCCTCCTTTTTGAACAAAAAGAGCAAGATTCTGTACCAGGACTCCATGCAAGAAGGCTTGGAAGACAGATGCCTTTTCTTTGGACAGAAATATTCTTGTGTGCTTTTCCACCTTTTCCACTAATATCTAGGGTACTTCTGAAGATTTAGAAGTAATTCCCCCGGATCAATGTGGTGACTTCCTGCTGGTCCAGGCAACCATGGTTCTCCCCTTTTTGGAAATGGCCAGGGGCAATTACCACAAGCTTCTTCACAGACTAGATCTACTCACACAAGAATAGGGTTGTTTGATACACTCTGAGGTCAGTCAGCTTCAATTGACTGTCTGGATGATAGGGTCTTAATTCCTTTTAGGCACATATTTACTGCGGACTTGCAGCAGGTATTAATGGAGGCAAGAAAGCCTGCTACTTGAAAATCATATATTAGCAAATGGAAAAGGTTTTCTTGTTCATGCCAACAACATAACCAACACCTATTCAGGGCTAATTGCTCTCTGGTTTTACATTTATGAGAGTTAGTATCCTATGGCATTTCGCATTCCTTTATAAAGGTTCATTTATCAGCCATTTCAGCAAGTCTGCTCATGGACCATCCTCTTTCAAGGCAATCTCATATCAAAATGTTATTGAAAGGGGTTTTGCATAAGAAACCTCCAAGTAAACCAGCGGTCCCTCCTTGGTTTGTTAATTTTGTGTTAGAGAAGCTAACACTTGCTCCATTTGAACAGCTAATCTGGCTGGCTTGAGGTTCTTTACTTCGAAAACATTTTTACTGATTGCTCTGACTTCTGCAAGAAGGGTATTTGACTTGTAAGCTCTTATGGTGAGTCAGCCCTGTCTCATTTTCTATAGAGACAGGGTTTCTTTGAGAACTAATCCTTTTTTTATGCATAAAATAGTATCCAAGTTTACTTTAAGCCAAACTGTCCATCTCCCCATTTTCTTTACTTCACCTAAGGCGAAAGGATACTCCATACATTGGATGTCCACAGACAACTCCAGTACTGTCCTGACAAAACTAAATCTTTCAGATCTTCAGATCAATTGTGTATTTCTTGTGAAGGTAAGAAGGGACAACCTATATCAAAACGCACTATTTCTATATGTTTTTCTAACCCTATTACAATTTGTTATGCTCACCATAACAAAACTATTCTAGTTAGGGTCAAGGCCCACTCTGTCAGGGCCTTGGTTTCATCTATGGCTTTTTGGAAAGGATTGCATTCTAGAAGGATCCTAGAAGCTGGTACTAGGTTCTCTGTACATACATTTGTATAGCTTTATAAGCTTGATTCCTTCCATAGGTCCAGGTCAGGCTTTGCTAGGACCATTATGCAGGGGCTGTTGAGCTCTTCTCCTTCCACCACCCAAATGCAGTTAGCTGTGGTAATGTACCAATATAGCTAAGGTTACTGCAGCAGTGATCAATATGATGAACAAAGTACAGTTGTATAAGTAAACTTAGTATAACAGTAAATGTTCGAATGATCAGTGCTGCAGTAGCCACTTCTTCCCTCCATCCCCTTTGTTTTTTGGTGTGTTTTTTATGCCAGTGTGTGGACGTTTATTTTTTGTTATACCTAATATTGCCCTTTCAGAGTTCAACCTCCCTCTCTCTTTTGGTAGAAAAGCTCTGAAGGGCTTTGTGCCCAAACTTGTCTTTTAGTCAGCTCAGCTTGAGCTGCCTGACAGTTTGCGCACTTGGAAGGTGCCCTGAAGCTTTGGAAGTTGGCTGACTTTTACATGCTTGGTAGGCTATAACCTAGTGTAACCAACGCTATTGCAGCAGTGATCATTCAAACATCCACTATCAGGGTAAGTTTATTTACACAACTGTACTTTCTCTGGTTTGGTTACTGGCTGTGGTTCATTTTCTTTGGAGTTCACATGCTCCCCTTGTGTCTGCATGCATTTTTGCTATATCATTCATTTTCCTCCCATGTCTGGTAAATTGTTCATGTTTCTGTGTGCATATGTGCATACTTGTGCGTGCGTATGTATGTATTTGTGTGATGGACTTGCCCAGTCAATAATTAGATCTCTGCCTTTTGTCCTCTGGTTTCCAGGCTAGACAGTGTTCTTTGTTCCCTTGTCTCCTTGAACATGATAAAGCAAGTAATATAAAAAAATAATAATATGGAGCCCATGATTCTGACCTACTTTGACTCAGTAAGATAGTATAACCTTGCACCAGAGCAGTTGGCTGACATTTTCATTTTTAAGCATCACTAGCATTTCTTTTTCCTTAACTGTGTTTGGCTGAAAAAAGATAGAATGTGATTGTCCTTGATTAACCATATAACCATTAATTTTATTAGGACAGTTTCAGTGTACATACGAACCAATGCTTGCTGGAGCACACTACGTTAAGATAATTACACTGTTATTGTTGTGTGCACAAAATCTATATGTAACATTCTGAGTGAACGCGATACAGTTGATACATTTGAAACGAATAAGTAAATGCAAATGATTTTATAATGTAGCTTGAAACCTATCCTGAACTCTTGTTACTGTTATGCTGTTTACTGAGTGGCTCCACATCATATGATTAAGTGTGTTAATGTGTATTTTGTGAAAGGGATGTATCTGGAAGTATGCATTGTAGCAAGGATTTTGAATGTATTTAAAGTTTCTGTGCATTAGCTTTAATTTTTAGTTAAAGGGACATTCTAGCAGTTGATGAGGACTGCTGCCATTTATATGTGATGGGAAATGCTCTAATCAGACAAAAATATGTGCGTTAGGTATGTTTAACATTAACACCACCATAAAGATGTCCATAACTTTAAAAATGAATGCCTGCAGCTGTCTGCTCAAATCTTTGTAATGAAGAGCATGATGGTATTTTACAAGGCTCACGATGTGCACTGCATGCAAGCAGTGGTGCCCGTGATTGCGAGTGCACTGCTTAATTTTGCTGGGATGTTATCATATCATGTCTTCAGCTCACAGGGATGAGCAGTGGGCTGCAGGAATTAATCACGCTCTTCATTGCACAGGGATGCGCAATGAACTGCAGGAATTAATCAATGCTAATGTGCACAGGGATGAGCAGTGACCTGCAAGAATTAATCAAATGCTTCAGTGCACAGGGATAAGCAGAGTATTGCAGGAATTAATCTAATGCTTTTGTGCACAGGGATGAGCAGTGAGCTGCAGGAATTAATCAAATGCTTCAGTGCACAGGGATTTGCAATGAGTTTCAGGAATTAATCAAATAATTCAGTGCACAGGGATGAGCAGAGCTGCAGGAATTAATCACGCTCTTCATTGCACAAGGATGAGCAATGAGCTGCAGGAAGTAATCAAATGCTTCACTGCACAGGGATGAGCATTGAGCTGCAGGAATTAATCAAATGCTTCAGTGCACAGGGATGAGAAGAGCTGCAGGAATTAATCAAATGCTTCAGTGCACAGGGATGAGCAGTGAGCTTCAGGAATTAATCAAATGCTTCAGTGCACAGGGATGAGCAATGAGTTTCAGCAATTAATCAAATGCTTCAGTGCACAGGGATGAACAGAGCTGCAGGAATTAATCAAATGCTTCAGTGTACAGGGATGAGCAGTGAGCTGCAGGAGTTAATCAAATGCTTCAGTGCACAGGGATGAGCAATGAGTTTCAGGAATTAATCAAATGCTTCAGTGCACAGGGATGAACAGAGCTGCAGGAATTAATCAAATGCTTCAGTGTACAGGGATGAGCAGTGAGCTGCAGGAGTTAATCAAATGCTTCAGTGCACAGGGATGAGCAATGAGTTTCAGGAATTAATCAAATGCTTCAGTGCACAGGGATGAACAGAGCTGCAGGAATTAATCAAATGCTTCAGTGTACAGGGATGAGCAGTGAGCTGCAGGAGTTAATCAAATGCTTCAGTGCACAGGGATGAGCAATGAGTTGCAGGAATTAATCAAATGCTTCAGTCCACAGGGATTAGCAGTGATCTGCAGGAATTAATCAAATGCTTCAGAGCATGGGGATGAGCAGTGAGCTGCTGAAATTAATCAAATGCTTCAGTGCACACGGATTATCACTGACCTGCAGGAATTAATCAAATGCTTCAGTGCACGGGGATAAGCAGTGAGCTGCAGGAATTAATCAAATGCTTCAGTGCACAGGGATGAGCAATGAGCTGCAGGAATTAATCAAATGATTCAGTGCACAGGGATGAGCAGTGAGCTGCAGGAATTAATCAAGTGTTTAAGCGCACGGGGATAAGCATTGAGCTGCAGGAATTAATCAAATGCTTCAGCGCACAGGAATGAGCAGTGAGCTGCAGGAATTAATCAAATGCTTCAGTGCACAGGGATGAGCAGTGAGCTGCAGGAATTAATCAAATGCTTCAGTGCACAGGGATGAGCAATGAGCTGCAGGAATTAATCAAATGCTTCAGTGCACAGGGATGAGCAATGAGCTGCAGGAATTAATCAAATGCTTCAGTGCACAGGGATGAGCAATGAGCTGCAGGAATTAATCAAATGCTTCAGTGCACAGTGATGAGCAATGAGCTGCAGGAATTAATCAAATGCTTCAGTGCACAGGGATGAGCAATGAGCTGCAGGAATTAATCAAATGCTTCAGTGCACAGGGATGAGCAATGAGCTGCAGGAATTAATCAAATGCTTCAGTGCACGGGGATGAGCAGTGAGCTGCAGGAATTAATCAAATGTTTCAGTGCACATGGATGAGCAGTGAGCTGCAGGAATTAATCAAATGCTTCAGTGCACAGGGATGAGCAATGAGCTGCAGGAATTAATCAAATGCTTCAGTGCACAGGGATGAGCAATGAGCTACAGGAATTAATCAAATGATTCAGTGCACAGGGATGAGCAGTGAGCTGCAGGAATTAATCAAATGTTGCAGTGCACATGGATGAGCAGTGAGTTGCAGGAATTAATCAAATGCTTCAGTGCACAGGGATGAGCAGTGAGTTGCAGGAATTAATCAAATGCTTCAGTGCACAAGGATGAGCAGTGAGCTGCAGGAATTAATCAAATGCTTCAGTGCATGGGGATGAGCAGTGAGCTGCAGGAATTAATCAAATGTTGCAGTGCACATGGATGAGCAGTGAGCTGCAGGAATTAATCAAATGCTTCAGTGCACAGGGATGAGCAATGAGCTGCAGGAATTAATCAAATGATTCAGTGCACAGGGATGAGCAGTGAGTTGCAGGAATTAATCAAATGCTTCAGTGCACAGGGATGAGCAATGAGCTGCAGGAATTAATCAAATGCTTCAGTGCACAGGGATTACCAGTGACCTGTAGGAATTAATCAAATGCTTCAGTGCACGGGGATGAGCAGTGATCTGCAGGAATTAATCAAATGCTTCAGTGCACAGGGATGAGCATTGAGTTGCAGGAATTAATCAAATGCTTCAGTGCACAGGGATGAGCAGTGAGTTGCAGGAATTAATCAAATGCTTCAGTGCACAGGGATGAGCAGTGAGCTGCAGGAATGAATCAAATGCTTCAGATAACAAGGATGAGTAATGAGTTGCAGAGAATAGTTTTAAAAGTTTAATAGAAAATTCTGAAGGTACTGTTGTTTTTAACTGCCTATTGTAGACAGTTGTATGCCTGGTGAGGGCAGCAACTACAATATGTTGACAGGCTGCTCCTCATGAGAAATGTTTTTAAGTTGAAATTAAGTTAAAAATAGAACTTGGAATTCCTATATTTAGACAATGTAAAAACGTTCATTATGCTATACATTATCTTAAAAGCGTTTTACTGACTTACACACACATGCATCATGGCATATAGTGGTTTAATTGCCATGATGCATTTCATTCCTGTCTTTCATTATACATTTGGTATGTTTCTGAGTAAAAAAAAACATTGTACATTTGTCACTAAACCACAGCCCAGACACATTTACTGCATTTATATGCAGCATTACAGTAGGAAAGAGATGCATCCATTTACTTTAAAGGAGTCCATGTTGTGCATTCATGGTAGTGCATCCATTAAAGTCTGTGGACACATCCGCACGCAATCCTTACACTGATATTACTAAGTGTAATATTTACTGAAAGTCTTGGTAACATTAGCGTATTAAAAAATTCTACTTTACGAAGGTTTTTAATAAAAAAGGATATTGATATTTGGAATTACTGTGAACAGATTGTTTACGGGGGTTGTAGGCACCTCATACTGTGGTGCAAAAAGTAAGCAAGAATATGATGGCATAACACTTTAGGATTGTGCTTTGTGAGCTAGATTGCAAAAACAGTGTTTGTAATCCACAAAACTGAATTTACTAGTCTTATGATGAATGAAAGTAGACCCTTCAGTCTTTGCATAATGTGGCTCAACTGTTGCTGAGTTCAGAGAGCTGTCTTTTCTGATTATCACCTGTACTGTATTACCCAGATAATTGTTAAAAAAAAAATCCCAGATATTCTTTGCTGGTCTTCTCTTCAGCATATTCCCTATCTCCTCTGCTTGTTATGGCTCTGAAATTGAACATTAGATGAAAAGCAAAAAGGATATCAGGTACTTACTTGCATCTCTAGAGTGTGTATAACAGACTGGTGAGGATTTCTTTGAATTGCTTGACAATAACGTTTGTAATTTGCATGAGTAACATGTGACCAATTAATGTATATATTTCACAAAAATAATACATTTTCCTTCTTTCATCTGCTGTGCCTGCTGAATTTAGTGCACTGCTGGCTTTTGTTGTTTTACTGACACAACTTCTTACAGAATGTTCACATGTAGCACAGCTGACTTTTTCTTGTGTGTGAAAACAGCTTATGATATGGAGGAGTGAAACCCAATTGCTCAGGTTGTACTTCCTTCCTCAGATCTTTAAAAGTCGATTGTTAAGAAAAAAAGTTACAGGACATCTCAAAACAAGTATTTTTTGTAGGGAGGCAAGCTACCTGCACCCACTCAAGGTCGCAGGCATCATTTGTTTGTCTAGCACAAGCGAGCAAGTGATTTATGAAATTTAACACATCAAGGACAGACTGGGAAGTCGCGAATATATCTTGGTGTGTTAGTGATTTGTGACAGACAGGTACCAGTAAGAGTGAAAGGGAAGGTCTACAAGAGGGTAGTGAGACCAGCTATGTTATATGGGTTGGAGACGAAAAGGCAGGAGTCAGAGCTGGATGTGACAGAGTTAAAGATGTTAAGATTTGCACTGGGTGTGACTAGGATGGACAGGATTAGGAATCAGTATATTAGAGGGTCAGCTCAGGTTGGACAGTTTGGAGACAAAGCAAGAGAGGCGAGATTGCGTTGGTTTGGACATGTGCTGAGGAGGGATGCTGGGTATATTGGGAAAAGGATGCTAAGGATGGAGCTGCCAGGTAAGAGGAAAAGAGGAAGGCCTAAGATAAGGTTTATGGATGTGGTGAGAGAGGACATGCAGGCGGTTGGTGTGAAAGAGCATGATGCAGAGGACAGGAAGAAATGGAAACAGAAGATCCGCTGTGGTGACCCCTAATGGGAACAGCCAAAAGAAGATGATGATGACATCTGGTGTAGTGTGGTAGCAACTGCATTAATCATACTTCAGATAACAACAGTGTGTTGTAAAGCTATTAAACATTTACCTATGTATCTGTTTTTTTGGGGTTGGCAATAATCTGTTTTTTCTTTCAGTTTATTGCATTGAGTTTGCTTGGCTAGAACTGGTATTGTCTCCATATTTTGCATGCTTTATGAAAGGAACATTTATTCCTCTTTTTCAAGGTAGAAATGGAAAAGAAGGAAGGAAACCTGTTGTCTCCTCTTCACTAATGAGGAACGTTACAGAAGGGAAATGACTCTGGTACATCTTCGATTGTATAGGGAAGTAAACAACAAATAACTGCAAGAACCACCACAGATAGTATCCTTTCTTTTTCGTTCACAACAAAGTTCAGTGAACAAGCACAAGTCACCATGTTGTTCCAATCTGTTTAATAAAATTCAAATAAGTCCAACTAAGATGAAGTGCTTTTCGTCCTTACAAAGTACAAAGACTTCCTCAGATCTAATAAGTCCAACTAAGATGAAGCGCTTTTCGTCTTTACAAAGTGCAAAGACTTCCTCAGATCTGAGGAAGTCTTTGTACTTTGTAAAGATGAAAAGCGCTTCATCTTAGTTGGACTTATTTGAATTTTATTAAACGGATTGGAACAACGTCGTGACTTGTGTTTGTTCACTGAACTTTGTTGTGAACGAAAAAGAAAGGATACTATCTGTGGTGGTTCTTACAGTTATTTGTTGGTTTCTTGGTTTGTGTGCATTTCGTGGCGTGTTTTGTGTAGGGTAGTAGTTTTGAGACAGAAAGATATATGGGGAGAAAAAAATGTTAAATGTAAGTCAGTTTAAGATCTTTGGCATTGTCTTCCAGGAAGGAATTGAAAGTGACCTGCCTGGAGTTCAGTGTGGTTTTGTATTCCCTATGTCCCAGAGTATTGGTACTTCATCTGAGTAGATAGAAGTGGAATTCATGTTACTATTAATGGAGATCACCTTATATACATCCTTAGTGAGATTTGATCTGAGTAATTAGTGGAGTTCTACAGTCTTCTGTGCAAGTATATTGACAAGATGATGATTTTCTTTCAGCTTTTTCCCATTAGGGATTGCCACAATGGAACAACGGTCCACAGAACGATTGGCAGTGGAGTTTTACGATGTTGAGTTGCCAACCTGGTGCCCAGCTTTCCACAGAAGGCGCACACATGCACACACTCACACCTAGGAATTTAGAGTGTCCAGTCTACCTGCAACATGTCTTTGGGATGTGGGAGGAAACTGGAGCACCCAGAGGAAGCCCATGCAATTGCAGGGAGGACATGCAGACTTGGCACAGAAGGCTCCCCAGCAGAGATTCATAGAGGCACCTCTGCGTAGAACAAAACAGATATTGTCAAATGCCATGTCTGTCTGCAAATATGACTTCAATCTGCACAATAAACATCTGTTACATTCTCACTTCATCCTATGTTTATATCGAAAGGCAGCAATTATTTCTGAAACAGCTCCAGTTGAAAAATGAAAAGCACTTAGATTTTATAGAACAATGCAGCTAAATCATGAGCATTATATTTTCACTAAAAAAGAATCCTTTCCTTGCACCATTCTACATAAACTACTTGTCCCTAAGCTTGTACAGAAACTTGTTTTTCTAAATGCAGGCAGTGTGCTCGCTACTCGAATAAGAGGGAATTCTCAATGACTGCAGTAGCTGTAGAAGTCAAAGATTTCAGCCAGAATTAATCTCAAGCACAACAACCTCCACGTGTTTCATACAACAAAGCATTTTCACCCTTGACCTGCACAGAGTCAAACAAGACTGCTGAATACTTGTCTACTGGTAGCTTCCATACTTCACCAAGTCCTCCTGGATGAAATCTAGAAGTAAGCCTCTCAGACAAAAAGCACTACACCCTAAACAGTCAAGACTGTATAGAGTAACTGATTGTATCTGTCTTTTCAGATTCTCACTTTTTGCTCCTCAGTCAGGGGTGTGAAAGCACATCACTCTGACTCAGGAATACAAGGAATCTTTTACAATACTCAACTGCAATGAGATCATACTAGAAAATATACATCTTTTAAGGTCAAACCTCTATAGAAATTCCAATTCTCCCCAGTGCTTGTGCGGAGCTTCAAACATCTGGCACAGGATCTAGTTCAAATGAGATGAAAAACAAAGGAACGATGGTAAAGATCATTTCATGCTAACAGGGCCACTTCACATTAGGAAGAGTGTGCTTAAGCTAAAGCATTCCATGGATTTTACCAATAAACTTAGCAAACTGAATGTAAACCCCTTCATTGTAAGATGGGTTGCCAGCTGGCTCACAAACTGGACACACACTATCAAAGTGGGTGACTCCACATCAAACAGCAGACCTGTTACCAGAGGGGTGCCACAGGGGTCAGTGCTGGGCCCCCTACTGTTTAGTATATACTTCTCAGAAGTTCAGGTCAAAACTAAAGGGCTGTGGCTGACCAGGTTTGCAGATGACTGCAAACTAGGTGCAGTCATTAAGTCCCCGAATTATGTCAGTATATTCCAGGATGGTCTCACACAGACAAACAACTGGTGTATTAGTCACGGTCTCAAACTGAATGCAAAGAAATGCGTCATCATTCCCTTTGGCACAAACAATGTCCCTTCACACTATCAAATCAATAACAATACCCTAAGTACCCATAAAGTGGTAATGGACTTAGGATCACAGGTTGACTGAGACCTTAATGTCAACCGCCACATGTCTGGCATTGTAAGGAAAGCTTTCCATGTAGCTCACTTGATTAGTAAAGGCATTGCCTTAAGAGCAAAAGAAATTATAACCCCCCCCCATACTCTGCACTTATCTGGTCCATAATTGAGTATAACGCCCCATTCAGTATGTATCATACTAAGCACCTACAGCAATTAGAGAGACCTCAGAGATTTCTAACAAAGAAGATCAAAGGCCTTCAGCATGTGCCTTACACGGACTGACTAAAATCCCTGTCACTTCGTATTGTATAGACTTCTTAGGGGAGACTTATGCCTGGCCTACAGAGCAACCCAAGACCCAAACCTACTGAACTTCTTGTATATCTGTAAATCAAATGGGTCTAGGATCACCCGTTCCAGGGACTTAAATATAACCTGTGATTTAAGTAGGACATGCTGGAGGGACAGATTAATCTCCCAGTGACTGCCATGCCTTTGGAACAGTCTACTAATTCATGTGAAACAGAGCACCTCTATGACAGTGTTCAAGAGGAACCTGGATGAGTGGATGAGGCATTGTAAATTCTTACTGGGGATAGTGCCCTCAACCCTCCTAGACATGGGCAGTCATCAGTAAATGCAATCTTGGGTATTGACTAGTACCTGTACGGTATTACATTGGGTTGAAACAGCTAGGCTTAAAATGACCTCCGGGTTGGAAACCTAGTAATCTCCTATGTTCCTATGATCCTATGTAAGTCGATAGTCTTCCCTCACAGATTTCAGCTCATCCTTCATGGTGCCACCTGTGCAAAGCTAACAATACTAAACAGCAGGAATGCTTCACCTCACCTAAAGCAAGGATTACAAATCAGAATATTTATAGCCTCAACATTTTAGTGTATGTCATTCTCAGCTTGCATCTAACATAACATTTAGGGTGAAGTAAATGTTTCAATTTTGCAAATTAAATGTAAACTGGCCTGCAAAACATGAACATTAATACTCCAACATAAGGCTTTAATGCATAACAGCTACGTCAGCTACATCTTACAGGTACCTTCAAGGAAAGTGGACGCACTGAGTGTTTTCTCAGCCCACAGTCCCCTGCTCTTCCTGGTCTCCCATCCATCGTGTACCTGCCCAAATCTTCTCTGCAAAAATAAAAGTCAAAACATTCCCTGACTTATTAATATGCTCCCTATATGCATGACAAAAAAATCTCACCATTGATCTGTTACCTGAAAAACCATGAAGTAGCATCTTGCATTTATTGAGTTTCAGATGATGGTCTGGAGAAAGGCATCAGAATTGTTCATAGTCTACACCATTTCATAGGAAGTAATTTATATGCATAGTAAATAGAGAAAGAGGGGAGGGGACAGCAGGGTACAAACTTCCAGGGGTGTTTAAATTGCTTCAGTGATAGCAGAGATCAGGTTTTATATCTCAAATGCTTGCTGCTTGGAGAACCATTCCTGCCTGATACCCTACTTCCCAATTCTTACACACGCAGGAGTGAGAGGTAGAGTTGGCTGGGATGACTGTTACCATGCTTGTTTTGGGGTTATTCTTTTATGACATACTCTTTTAAGCCTCCCTCCACACATCATGACCACTCAAGACTATCAACTTTACACACACACACACACACACACACACACACACACACACACACACACACACACACACACACACACCTTCTCCAGTCGAGAGTGGCTCCCTCTTACACTGTGGATCAACAGCTTGTGGTCTCTGCTGGGCACCACAGGGTTTGCTGTAATACTGATAGTTTATGCTTCTTCCCAGTAGGAGAGGAATGTAGGCCTTCTATACTCTGTGCAGGAGAATCATGGCGCCTTCCATCTCAGTATCCCCATTTTCTCTTCCCCTCTGGCTGCTGTGTCAGCTGGTAACTGATTCTAAGTCATTGTTTTTGCAGATCAGAACTCTTCTGTGACTTTGGGCAGAGAATGCAAGCTGGCGGATGCTGCCAGTCATTTGATATCTGGTAGCAAAGCTCAGAAGCACGAAATATAATGGACTTTTTTTACATTGGAATCATAATTTAGGTGGTCCTGATTCAGTGACTAGTTCAAAAACAAGAAGAGTGTCCAATTAAAGGTTAGACATCTTATACACATAACAGTATTTTTTATCAGATTACTGGCAGGTAGATACATATCAGAAATGTGATGACAAACAGTAATTGCCTTCCTTCATTAAAGGGGGTTACTTTAGGTCCAGATATTGCAGACCTATTTGTTTAATGCCCTTACACTGCAAATTAATGAAAATGTCTTTCTTACAGAAACAAATGAATGGAACTCATTTTGTTTCTAGGCCAGAATCAGTATGGATGCAGGAAGAAAATATCTTGCTTTTTTCAATGGTGTATTTATCATTTGCTGCCTGTCAGCCATTAGCTCTCCCTTGACTATTTGTCCCTTTCATTCACCCCCACCCATCCTCGGTCAAGAGCTGATCTCAGGAGGCCATCATATAGGCAGTCATCCTGGATTTTCTTATTAATCCTAGCCATTCCTCCAGCAGCTTACCTAAGTGCTGGCAGACATGAGAGCCTGTAGCACCTTCCCCTGGGGGCATACATATATGGCTTGGCATTGCCAAATGTATATACGTCCCTAACCCCTAAGTTGCATATACTGTCCATGTCTCTCTCTCTCTCTCTCCAGTAGGTGTCAGCATTGCGGTGAGCTCGTCTGCTTCCTCTTCCCACGTTGGCTGGTCTGGCATCAGTCACTCACTCCCACCCTCCACTTCCTGGCTTTTCCAGCTTCCGAGTTGCTAATCTGCAACCGGTCATTTGGGTTGTAGTCAGGACTGCTTCCCTATATGCCACTGAGCCGGGTACCAGTTTTCTAAAGTGGTATAATTCTTTGAACAGATAGTTGTTACTATAGACAATTGCTTGACATTTCAGAGAGCATATTCAGGTCCAGCATAAACATTTACTATAATTCTGCATTAGGGCTGTTAGATAACAATTAAAAACAAAGTGATGTACACTTAACAGGAAACTGTTTTTTTGGTAGAATGCAGAAAGAGTTAGTGTGGAGAAGTATTATGACACAATGCATGTGTCCAGTGGAGTACCACAGGGCTTGGTGTTGGGACTTTTAATCTTTGGGATCTTTTAGAGGTTAAGGTAGTGAGAATCTCTGGATGATAAAATCTATAAATGAGCACAAGGCTGGAAGCTTTTTTTTTTTTTTTTTTTATCTTCGCTGTGGATGCAATGGTGCTTTGGGAGTTGAAGTCAGTAGACAATGTACATTTAGTAGCGTTCTGACAAAAGACTTAATTTCATACAGAAAAGTATGATCTTATGCTTTGCACTTTGGAAAGAACATGCTACACTTAAATAAATCCCAATCCCTCAGAGCCACACACTCCAGGGATCTAAACCATGTCATCACAATGAACAAAACATGCTGGAGGGATAGGTTCCTGACCCAGAGACTCCCCAGCCTCTGGAATAGACTGCCCATACATGTCAAGCAGAGCGCCTCTTTGGCCCTCTTCAAAAGGAACCTTGACGATTGGATGGGATAAAAGACATTCACCCTGGGGATCATGTCAGTCGCCCTGCTAGACAGGGGTCCAGGGAAGTAAATATTGTGAGAAGAGATAGCCAGGGAATTGTTATGGCTAGGTTTGTATAGGCCCTAGGGCCAATAGCCGAGTACCGTCCTATGAACCTAAGAATGCTATGAACTTTGATTGTAAAACTGATGGTCATGTAGTTAAAAAGGGACACTATCCTAAGGGACCTAGGTATGCCTGCACCCAGTCTTGGCTTTAATAAAGGTTTGGGCTCTGTGGTTAAGAAAGTGTTTGAGATAGCTTATCTGATATAAAAACTCAGGAAAATCCAGAGTAATAGTTTAACCATTGTATGCAGTACTGATTGAACAGTTGTTTGGTACATTGCAGGTATTTATACTTATCAGAAAGTGCCACTCACAGGTATGGAAGGGTAAAAGGTTTTAATTGAACAAAGGTAGTGGGGATACAAAATATGAGCTACAAATATTGTTTAGGGTGCTCTCAAGGTACTTAATGTCACATAGGTTCTTGGATGGATCTGTGTCTTGTGCTTAAGGCATTTTCTTCAGACCCAACTCATTTTTAAACACTGTGCCTGGAACACACAGCTCATTGGACTAATGCTATTTTGGCTAGCTTGTTACTAAGACTAAATGTTAACAATGGGGAAAAAAGAGGAGTATGTTTATCCCACAGAATTTAACCCAAACTACCAATATGAAGAAAATTTCCATTTCTGGTTAAATTACACTTTTCTGTCTACATTAAGAAATGTCTGCATGGTTTTATGAGTGATGAAAAAGAGACATGGCGGTTTTGTCATTTAAGATTCTAAAAGATCATTGGATTTCAGGCTTGGTATTCATTCCTATGAACCAGTTAGAGTAATTAAACATCCGGTGGCAGCTTTTCAACCATAGAGTTCAGATGGGGGTAAGCAGTTCTTGATACTGTTACAGTACCCAGTGGAATTTGACAATACCTCTCCATATCCCACACATAGTTTGTATGTGGGAGATGTTAGGCATTGGCATATTTATATAGTCTACAACTTCAATGAGAGGAATGTTTCAATGGCATCTCTGTTGATGATGTTGGTTAAAGAACAATCAACATGCCTCCATGCTCTTATTTATGAATATATACAACTGTTGGTCGACATTATTAGGTCTGTTGTATGGTCAAGGCCAGAATGAGGAGGAGGTTCTAAGATGTGTCCAGTAGTCCTCAGATAGGAGAGTGAAATTAAAAAACAAGACAGTAAAGCATTTGGCATTATTAGGTCTTTTGTGTGGACAAGGCCAGAATGAGGGGGAGGTGCTAAACTGTGCCCAGTAGTCCTCAGGAGAGTGAAATTAAAAAACAAGGCAGTATAAGGTTTTATTGACCAAAACTCATTTGCAGTTACTCGATCTTAGCTTAAAAACACTGTTTGTAGCACTAAAAGTGCTTTTTGATGCTTTGTGCAAGGCTATTTGGTCGTATTTCAGTACAGAAAATAAAGAAGTAGTAATTGCCCACCATGTTGTGCTGTCTGCAGCTGACATTCAGATATTACCTCTAAATACAGAAACTATTCATTTTTCTGAAATACACAATACACAATACAGTGGATGAGTCCAACAGTCCTCTGTTTTAAGTCAGAGAAGTTAACCTGAGCAGGATGCCAGTTCATTACAGATACCCCCCCCCCCCCCAACACATTATTATGGACAATTCTGAAAATTAGCAGTTTATATTCACCATGTATACGATGTGGAAAGAAACTGAGGCCCCTGATAAAAACCTGTCTACAGAGGATAGCCCGACTATAGATACATTTTTGTATATTTTGTAAAAGCCATATGTGTGATGAGTGTTGTGTTTCTGATTACAACTTTTTTTCAGCTTTGGTGTGGGATTCTTGGGACATAAATGGTTTTAGTAAGATTTGTCCTTTTAAGTGTCATTATCCTATGTTTTTCTGTTACTTGTTGTCTCTGTCTTCCTTTATTAAGGGCTTCAGTCTTCATTCATGTTTGAGGAATATTCATAGAGAAATACAGAAGGGGTGTGTGTGTATGTGTAAGTTGTGTAATACTGTATTTGATTTTACTTACTCTTCCCCTTCTAATGAAGGATTGCTCTTTTCAGAAAAAAATTTTGTTTAAATAGCTATCTGTTGTTGAAAAGGCAAGTTTCATTTAAAGGGTAAAACTTGTCTTCCCTGTTTTAACTTAGGACCTTAGTAGTGATGCATTAATAAATTGTAGGGTTAGTAGTATGTACTGCACATATCTGTACTAACATTTGTATGACATTATGAACTTCATGTGTGCCATGTAATATTATAGTAAACCACTGACCTAATACTACTATCTAGTGCACTACAGTCGTGCTGCAACCTGTAGTCTGTCATGTACATGACATGACCTGGGCGGCTGCAAATGGGGTCTGGGCTCCCTGTTAGCCTCCATTATGGCATTGTGCTCTTAGTTATCTTACTAATGTTTTGAATGCCTTTTCATACTCCAGTCTGTCACACAGATGTATGTGAGGTCATACAGGAGGGGAGCACAGCATGAGCTCGGCTGGCCTTGTGGTTAAAAAAAAACATTAATGGGATAGAGTAGATGATCCCTAGGCTGCAGTGGACTTCATAAAATTTTAGGACACTGCAGTAAAAAAAAAAAAGGCAACACAGACCGACAAGGACTGAAAGTCTCAAGAAGTAACTAACTTAATGCAGTCTAAGAAAGTCTGTCAGTGTTGGCATTTTTTTATTATTATTAGATTTACTGCTTACATGCTCTCCTTCCATGGTATTTTTTGTTTCCACTGTAGGTGTTATCTTGGAATTTTTGAACAGTTCAGCTGATGGTTTATAATAATGCTGCATCATGAATTATCTTGCCTTTGCTTAAGTTTGGAGCACTTAGGTTGCTTTGCGCTAGTAACTACAGGTAGAGACATGTTCAACAATGCTGTACAAGAAATGCCTGGGAAGTGAAGACTTCAGTGCTTTCTCTGGGTGGCTCAGGAGATTTGCTTGCACTAGTATAAGTCAAGAATGAGGTAGGAAGACAAAAATGTAAACAGAAAGCTGGTTTCGACATCGCAGGTTATGTGGAGTTTCAGATCTAGAATACTCAGTATTCATTTAGGAACTAATGGGTAGGGCAGCATGAGAGAACTTCAGAATCAACATGAACAGGTGTTAATGTCTGCCCAGAGTCATCATCTGAATAGCTAATCATTGTCTTCCACGGTGTGACTTTGCCCTTGGGGACCTAGGATGGCAAGGCAGTATTCCCATTATTGCTCCCCAGGGAACAAAGTACTCCTGTTTACCTGAATGTTTGGGGGGGTGTACATATATACGTGTAGTTACATGTACATGGATGTATATGTACAAATGTGTGTGTTGAACTGCGTATTATTCAAATCAGAATGCAGTGTGCATTTTTATTAGTTAATGTATGCACATGAAGACTAAAGGCAGACATATGTGCACAAGTATACGTGTTAGTGTATATGTATGGATATGACCATTTTATTCTGTATCCCACAGCCCAGATGGTTTCCTTATTTTTATGTGGTATAATAGTCTTGACCAAATAAGATAAAGGTTTCTGTAGATGTAAATTATCTGTTTCTAGAGGCACAGAAGTTATTAATTCCATATCTGAATTTAAAAACTTTTCTGCATGACTGTATGAAGTAATATTATTTGCCAGTATTGTTGTGGATAACTTTTGTACTATGGCTTGTGGTGCTTATAGTGTTGTGATACATTTTCTGTCCTGTCATTCTCATTGTATACATATTTTTGTTATTTATGTCCTTGATGAAATGTTTAAGTTTGTGTACACTGATGCCTCAAGGGATTCAGTCAACCTTCATCTCCCTTGATTTCAGTGTAGGGATACTTGAAGGGTATGTCCATAGAATTTAATGGATGCACCATCTTGCATGTACATAGCGTCAGTAGCTCAACAGGTAACACACTCTCCTTTGATGCAGAAGGCTGTGAGTTCTATCCCACACCAGGTAGTTGGATTAATTTTTCAATACTGACACTGCAATGCAGCATAAAGTAGTGTACTGCACTCCCGACCGTGTTGTCCTTTGGAGGAAACATTAAACTGATACCCCATCTGTCTGAGCTGGTGGTAGTTCAGGTGTGGATGTAAAAGATACCGTAGCACTTAGCGAAAAAGAGTAGGGCAAGTTTCCAAGTGTCCTTGCCAAATTTCCCCTTGTATGAATACTACCTGAGGTCTCCCATGAAAAGAGGCCATTTGCCTAGTGGGACTAACCAGGCCAGCAAAGTGTAATTAACTAATTAAAATATATTGGAGTGTGTCCATTAAAGTTTCTGGATCCTTTTGTATTATGTCTAGGGTGACATCCCCAAGAGATACTGTAGATTTATTTGGGATGTGGCTTAACAGAAGCATTTCAAAACTTTTTGTTAAAAAAATGTCTGAAAGATATAAGAAATTACCTGGAGGGAAAAGCATCATGGCTGTTAAATCACTAGATGCCAATGCAAGTAGAATGTTGGCAGATATCTTTAACATGGAGGACTCTCTTGAATGAGGACGTGGTGCCTTTCGTTAAAAGAATTTACAACTGATGCCTGAAGTTAAAAATAAAATAGACCATCATCTTGCACAACAGCCCTTATTTATTACATCCTTGGACTTTTTGTTTTGTGTAGCACCCATTGTGTATTGTTTAGAGCATGTGCAAATTTGTAAGTGTTTTTTTACAGTTATTATTTCCTTGACCAAAATGTGTGTCTCCTAGAAGTGTCACTGCCTGCTTATGAAACAGATTCTTAACTTGCATAATTGAAATATTTTCCTCTTAGGCCATGGTGAACATTTTTTTTTTGTGGCTTTCTGAAAAAAAAAAACAGAAACCTTTAGTGGAGTAAAATTCTTCTTGGCTTTTCAGTGAGAGTAGTAATGAACTCAAGAATGATTTTATGCTGAGAGTTTCTACATGTCAGCAAGGTATTTCTTTTTAAATGTTGTCACCTTAATTTTAAAAGGGGTATTTAACATCCTAGATAAATGATTGCTGAATACTAGATATTGGCTGTTATTTGGTAATTACCAGAGAGGCCTTGGGCCCAGAACCAGAGGTTCTTGGCAGTTATCGGGCAGCTGCATTCTGCTTCTGTGTTGGTAGCCACATAGTTTGCCTCTGTGTGGCCAGCATCAGCCCTGATGCCTTACCTGATCACTGCCATTTGAATCATTTAGAGGTAATTTTGTCCCTCATCCTGGATGTGTAGAAAGGTATTACTATGGATAGGTGGGTAAGAACAGTTATATCATGGAGTTAGAATGTGCCCTTTCTTTCCTCCCTAGTTTCCCCATGCTGTGTCCAAATGGACATCCCACACCTTCAAAAGGAAGCATTAACAACAGAACTACTAAACCTTGCAAACAGAAGAACAGTCCAAGAAGTTCCACCAGGCTAAAGGGGGAGGTCTTAATATTACTTTCAGATTCATTATAGTGCCAAAGTAAACAAACAACCCAAGACTAGTCTTGGATTTCGGGGTCCTAAACTCATTTATCCCCCCAACACCCCCCAAGAAATAAACTTGTTAATGGTTTACGTGAAGTTAGTACTTCTGTCTAGCATAAGGAGATAGTATGTGCTTTTTGGTCCTCCAAGGTAGATCTGTCCACATAGAAATCACAGAAGGAATTCAGGCAGTGTCTACACTTTGGAATCAGGGCCAGTCTCTGGACTTTTCCATTTGGTGTCACTTTATCTCCCCTAAGTTGCTCACCAAAAGGAAGTCTGTGATTGTGCTGCAGTTTCATCTACAGGGAGCCAAAGTGTTTCTGTATCTGGATGACTGGCTCTTAACTGTTCATTATGTAAGGCACTTAAGGTCTTTGAATGAGACTCTGATAAGATTCCTGCATTGTCTGGAAGTTATCTTGAGTCTGGCAAACTTCCAAGTACAACCTGCACAGATCGGGGTGCAGTTTGCACACAAAGGTGTGCAGGGCAGAACTCCCCCTGGGCAGAATTCAGGCTCTTAAGTCAAAATTTTCTGCTGTTATTGTATCCTCCACAACTACAGCATACATTTATCTCATGCTGCCTGGTCTTATAGCAGTAGCCATACCCATGGTTCCTCACGTAGGATTCCACATAAGAGTTCTTTAGTGGGATTTTTGCTTTTAGTGGTCTCAAAACCAGTTCCTCTGGAGCACCAAATCTACATTTCTCCACATTTCTCAGGCCTGCATCTGGATGGATGCCAGCAGTATTTCCTTCAGCAGTCACTTCTGTCTCCTCTTTCCATGGCAACATTAACTAAGGATGCTTCAGTTATGGGGTACAGTAGGGAGATTGTTAACAGCCAAGCAGTTCAGAATGTCTGGATGTTATCAAACTTTTCTTTCGCGTTAATTTAGTGGAAATTATAGCAGTTTTGTTAACCTATGAGCATTATAAGGTTCCTTCCCAGTGGTAGTTCTAATCATAAATACTGACAATGTGATGATTGTAAAGTTTATCAGCAAGCAAGGGAAAATCCCATCCTTTGCTTTATGCCTGGATGTTATGAGAGTTTGAGAATGGATAATGTCCTGCGACCATTTATTTGTTGCCATCCATATCCTAGAAGTCCAGTTCTTTCATGGACAAATTGAGCAGGTGCCTACTGATGCTCTAAGAATAATCCCACAGTAACTCTGAAATAAGGGAGAATTCTACTGTCATCTTTTAATTTCCCTGACTGGTAATGAATGCAGGCACTTGTCCCTCACTCTGATTCATGAGAAATTCCTGAGGGATGCTGTAACTGACAGGTGACCACCTCGAATCCTCCATGCTTTCCCCCATTTTCTGTGATGAAGAGATTCATCCATAAGGGAAAAAAACCCATAATCCTGTCATCCTCTTTGCTCTTTACAGATCCTGTTGGATCTGCTTCCTTCTTCTTCTGCCTCATGTTTTAGAGGACTTCTTGTTCTTGAGTCCCATACAAATATTGCTGTCCCATCTACTGGGCAGACTTCACTTGGGCATCTACATCCTGTAGCTTGCTACTTCCAGTAGTTAGAAGCAGTCCTTTCTGGTAGACAGTATGGCACAGTCTATTCTTTACAAAAATCCAGTACGAAGAAAATTTACTGAGACAAATGGACACACTTCTTAGCATGAGACAGCACCAAAGCTTAGATCCCTTTTCTGCTCACGTGTTCAATATTGTAGAATGTCTCACAGATAATTTTTGAGACTGGATTAAGTTACTGTTCCATTAAAGTACATATAGGCCATCATCCCCAATTTTCATTAAGACCAAGATTCTAATGGCTTAGCTTTATTGAAAGTATGCATAGCCTTCTTCTGTGGCACTTTCTTGATGAGATCTCTATTGGAACTTGTACGTTGTCTGGAAAATGTACTCTGGTCCCTTGTGAGCCTTCTGATATGATCAGAGTTTGTCCAAGAAACCCAAGGCGAGGCCCCAACAATGGAAAAGCACCCTCCTCAGCCTCAACATGCAAGTAAGACAACATGTCAAATCCTCTAAGTGCATTTTGAGAAAAACCTAGCTAGCACAGCCAAGGGTAACCATTAGGCCTTTTACAGCTACATATGTAGCCTGAAAGGTAGGACTCAAGCATGTGCCGAACTTGTGACTAATGGTATCACACACACTGACCCTGCAGAGATAGCATATCTGCTAGCAGATAGATTTGGTGAAAATTTCACTCCTTCATTCCATCCAGACATATCACAAACCTTCCCTCCAACCCCCCGCCCACACATATCTGAAGAGTAGGTCATTAAAGTCATGTCCAGGGCCAAAAGACACAGGCTCTATGGGACCAGATGGCATCCCAGACTGTTTTTTAAACAAGCTAAAACATGAACTAACATCACCATTAAGTACCCTGTTCAGTCATAGCCTAACCACAGGCTTTGTTCCTGCAGAATGGAGAACAGCAACAGTTATTCTCCTCCACAGAGCTTGCTTTCCAACAGACCCGGGGAATTATAGACACATAAGCCTGACCAGTCTCATCTGTAAGGCCATGGAACGCATCATAATGGACCTCATAATAAAGACATAGGTAACCTCCAAACCCTGGATCCACCCAATTTGGCTTTATCAAGGGCATATCCCACCTATTTGACCTGTTGGATTTCTTTGAAAATGTGACCAGGGCCATTGAAGAGGGCAAATATGTGCACACAGCATACCTCGACTTGGCAAAGTTTTCAACACAGTCCCACACTTAGGCATTACCGAAAACTTAGAAAACTGAATGTAAAGCCCTTTGTTGTAAGATGGGTTGGCAACTAGCTCACAAGAAGACATGCAGTGTCAAACTGTGTGACTTCACATCAACCAGCAGACCTGCCACCAGTGGGGTGGCACAGGGGTCAGTGCTGGGCCCCCTACTGTTTGGTATATACTTCTTAGACGTTCAGGCCAAAACTAAGGGGTTGTGGCTGACCACATTTGTGGACGACTGCAAAATAAGTACAATTACTGAATACTTAAATGATGTCAGCATAGTTCAGGAGGTTCTTATGCATACCAATGACTGGTGTCTTAGTCATGGTCTCAAACTGAATGCAAATAAATGCATCATCATTCCCTACGGCAAAAACAATGCTCCCTCACACTGTCAAATCAATAACAATACACTAAGTACCTATGAAGTGGTAAGGGATCTGGGATCACAAGTTGACTGTGACCTTAACTTTGAACACCATGTGTCTGCTGTAGTAAGGAAGGCTTTCTACATAGCACACTTGATTAGTAAAGGCATCACCTCTAGAATAAAGGTGGTTATAAGCCCTCTATACTCATCACTAATCAGGTCCATAATTGAGTATAACACTCCCTTTTGGCATGTACTGTGCAATGCACCTGCAGCAATTGGAGAGACCTCAGAGTTTCTAACAAAGAATATAAGGGACTCCAGCACGTCTTACACAGAGTGACTGAAGTCCCTGTCACTGTACTCTGTATCATATAGACTTCTTAGGGGAGACTTATGTCTGGCTTACAGAGCAATCTCAGACCCAAACCTAATGAATTTGCTGCACATCCGTAAGTCAAATGGGACAAGAACTACCCATTCTAGGGACCTAAATATGACTTGCGACTTGACTAGCACATGCTGGAGGGACAGATTTGTCTCCCAGCGACTGCCGCATCTTTGGAATAGGCTACCAGTTCATGTGAAACAGAACACCTCATTGACACTGTTCAAAAGGAACCTGGATGAGTGGATGGACATGGGCAGTCATTACTAAATACAAGCTTGGGTATTGACTAGAGTTTCTGTGGTATTACATTGGGATGAAACGGCTAGGCTTGAAATGACCTCCGGGTTGATAGCCTAATAAACTCCTATGATGCTATGATCCTATGAAGTTCCTTACTTGGGAGACGCTTTTTTCTTGGTAGTTTTTACTTTAGATAGAGCAGAAAGTTCATACAGAATTCTTTTTGCTGAACTGCCATATCTGTTTTATTTTTTTTCAAAAAGACAGAACTTCTATTGGAAACAATCCTACTTTAATATCTAAAGTTGCAGCTGAGTCAAAGTTAAGCTGGTGCATACATTTGTCCTTTTTCTATCTAGATGACTCTAACCTTGGGGAGTATATGCCACACTGCATGGATGATCACCACCGGCTTTGATATTATGTGGACAAAACCAAGTCAACACACGAGAACACTGACTTTTTATTTATTTTTCCACCAACACTTTGGACCCTAAAGTCTAAACTTACTTTAGCTGGGTGTATCAATGGTTGTATAAGAGTTTGCTATATTTTAAGCATAACAAACATTACCATGTGTTACCAAAGCTCATTCTGTTAGATATGTGGCTACATCACTGTCCCCTTTCAGAAACATAACCCTTGATGATGTTGTGGTCCTTTTGTGAATACCTTTGCAAAGCAGCACTGGCTGGATCTTCTTTCCAGACGTAATGCTGCTCTAAGGCTTATGGGATATGCTTTTTAGGCTGTCTGCCCTGTAGGAAGACGTTGCGACTCTGTCTGATGAGCTACTGAAGATGGGCCCACTCCTGCCAGATGTGAAAGTCTTTATTTCTTCAGTTTCCCTCCCAAACCTCAGAGGAATACATAGGTCACAATAGCTTGTTTGTTTGTCTGGGGACAATGTAGTCTCTATTTCTTTAACTACTCTCAGACTCTAAAATTGGCCCTGCTCGGAGGTTTGCATAGAGGGTCACTATTGCTTATATAGGAAAGTATACTATAACAAGTTGAAAACATAACTGTGGTCATTATATTTTCATTTACCCATAGTCAGACATCAGATGTGTTTACAAGTGGCTGTCTTTTGGGGGAAGGTAAGGAGGCATGGTGTTGAATGTGCCTTAACAACACAAGATTGAAATGTGTTATCTTCTATTTTTTTTCAGTTTTTGTCCCAGTCTGACATCAGAGAAGTACACAGATGGTGGTGGTCTTTTGGGGGAAAGTATAGGGGTGAGGAGGCATGCTGTATATATGCATAACAGAAGCAAGTTGAAATATATTACTGTGGCCATTTGTGCCTTCACTTTAATTCCAATGTAACACCAGAGGGGGATACACAGAAGGTGATTATCTCTTTAGAGGGGGATGGGGAGGCAGGTCCTATTCATAGATATGATTTATGTATATTTGCAAGCATCTGTCTTCTTATTTTATTGTGAATCGTTATTTTGTCAGCTTTGAGCTTAAAGCCTTGACTACATCTTTTTTTTTTCTTGAAATAAATAAAAACAAACAAACAAACAAACAAAAAACTGAATTTCATTCCTTATTGTGATTTTTGTTCAGGCCATCAGTGTGAGTGAGTGTGCACCTTTTAACTCCCAGTGGGTGTGCCTTGAGCCTTTAAAAAATGAAGTTATCACATTACAGTTCTAACAAATACTCATTGACAGTGGTCAAATATCAGTACAGTTGTGATTGCCATCATGCATGCTTCAAGGAAAATATTTTGATACCTTGTATGTATCATGGTTTTGAAATTCTTGGAATTATTTGGAATTATTAATGCAAATATAAGCAATATTTGATGCCTAGAGGTGCAGTTGGAGGTAACTGCAGAAATGCCTGGAGGAGCACTCGGCTGTATTGAGTTAAAGAATAACCTTGAATTTCGTCATGATTTTTGTTCAGGACATCATTGAATGAAAAGGGTTGTTTAAAAACTCTAAAATGCACATCAGAACATCTTTGACCCACTACCCTGGCTTAATGCAGTATTTCCTCCACAGTTTTTAGAGTGCACTGTCGTCTAATTAGCATGTATTGAATGAATGAATGAATGAAGTAATTAATGAATTAATTAATAAATATAGGAAAACAGAACAGAAATAGTAAGACAAACTAAGAAAAGCAAGAAAAAAGTAATCTGGATGGTACAGGTAGGCCAGGATGCAGGGGACCAGGGGCTCCAGGTGACGTGTGTGGTGGGCAGGGGGGACACCTTGGAGCCCTTCACCTAAGACACAAGTCCACCTAAAACTGGCCCTAACAATAATATATGCAGATGAAATTGTTCAATGCACAAAATTATTTACAAGATACCTAGCTGTTTGCTAGTTTTTTTGCAGCTACATGAGAAACTTCCAGAGTGAGATAAGATGTAACCCTTACATCTGCTCACTTGCACAAACTGTTAGAACCTATTCTTTTGGCAGATCTTGCCCAGGAATTCGGTCCCTTGAACTTCTGGCTTGGCTCTCCAGTTTTGTTAACTGGCGGCAGCTCTCTTACTTTCCAGTAAGGTGTTACAGATCCTCTGTTCTTCTCAAAAACTTTCTGCATATCAGTTATGCAGAGACAAGTGGACTGTCTTTTATTTTTGGGATACATAAAAAGGGAATAGGCCGTCTCTCTGCTCCTGTCCCATCATTATTAGGAGACCTTCTAAGATAATTGATTCTGGATTCAGTCTTCTGTCTGAGTCCATCCTGTGGTCATTTCCAACTTTCATTTGGGACCAGAATATTATACTATTCCATCCTACAGAGCATCTCGTTTCACATTAGGACTTCTGTTGGAATAGTTTACTGTTCCTCCTTTTGATTTAACCTTTTAGACAATCCTGAAATGTCTGGTCTTTCTGTTGGTGGTCACCTGTTTTAGGAGGATTTCTGAGCTTCTTGCTGTTTCTGTCAAACTACCATACTTATGTTCTCAGAGGGAGAGTAATCCCCATACAGTATATGTTCATAAGGACCAGTCCTGACTATATCATCAGTTTACGTACTTTCTTACTAGAACAGATTAACCAAAGAGAGTACTTGGGCAGATCATGGATATCCTCCACCAACTTAGGTTTTATATTGGTAGAATTAAAGAATGATCAACATTTTGTCTCCTTCACTAAATCCACATCAGGTCATCAAGTAATCAGGCATCGACTGCCCAATTGGTTATCTAGCTACATTTAGTTTTGTCATGTTAAGCATGGCAAGCCTCTTCACCTGGTGCCTAAGACCCATTCAACTGGAGCACTAGCAATTTCTACAAACTTTCTTTGTGTTACATCCTTAAATGACCTATTTGCAGCAGCTGCTTTGTCTTCCTTCAATAATTTTACATGAGACTATAACCTGGATGCTGTTGTTCAGGTCCAGGTATTTAGTCTGGATCACTGTAATCTGGAGGATGTTCCCCAAGAGATGTGCACCCAGGAGGATTTGCTAAGGACTTCAGCATGTTGTTAAAAAGAATGGACCTTACTTTATTAGATGAATAACTTATGTACGTATCATGATTTTAGATTCATAAAAGGTAGGTTCATCCTCCATAACATATCTTCCTTCTATCCCTTGCTGTAGGTTTTTGCTGGTAGAAAGTTCTTCCACCTTCTTTCCTACTTCTAATTGTTTCATGCTTCATGCTCTTCCGTCTTTCCAGATAATCTGCTCAAAAACTGAGCACCTTAGATGCATGATGAGAAAGAGGAATGGCTTGTAGCAGTCTGTTTTTTTTTTTTTTGTGTGTGCTGAGTAGTCTTGACACCTATGACTTTAGTCCTCTTGCTACAGAGGACAGCCCTGCCTCATAATATCTATTGTTATAGCACGTATGCAAGTTCCTTATCTTTGAAAAGTCCTATGGCTGCAAGAAGCATCCCTTGGTGCCTTCCTCTTCCACTTCTCTTGCTCCTTCTTCCACTTAGTTTAAAATAGGAGGTATTTAGAAGAGTAGTGAATTATGAAAGGGAGAATGTGGTTTTACAGCCCATGGGTTTTGTGTGCAGATTGAACATAACAGCATTGGGATTAGTTGTGCTTCTTCCTGTAGCCAAAGCTCTTATTGTAGATCTAGTTATAGGCAAGACCCATAACTGTTGTGTGTGTGGGACCATCAAACATTCGGAACTGTGGGTAATGTCAGTGGGTTTTAAACTCTGGCAATAATTTGTGATTTTTATACTCAAATTCACCCAATATGTATACTGCATAAGAAGCTCTGAAGTTGTGTAACCTTTGCTTACAGTATATATCAATGTTTTCTACCGTATGGTTGATGAATAAGACAGTGTCAGTACAGCATTTTTTCCTATGATGAAATTGCCTTATGTGGATTGTTTGCTAGGTCCAGGTTTCAGTGGAAGGATTGTTCTTTGCCGTCCTTTAGACCCGAATTTAAGTAGTAGACCTGGTTTTGAGCAATAAATCTGAAACCAAGACTGAGTGCACAGGGTGTGGCTGTTTTAATAGGGTCATTTCTAAAGTGGAGCAGAGTTTGCAACAACATTGTGTAACATAGTGTTTGATAAATATTTAACTACAACAAAGTACTGAATGAATTCTGTTGCTCAAGATAAGCTAATAGGAACTGCACCAGTTGTTTTCCTCTTAAATTTTTGTCTAATGTTGTTGGTATTTTAAGTATTTTAGCTGAAGTACTTGTTTTGCAGCTTTCTTCTCTTGCATTTGACTGATCCGTGTAGATTACTGTGTTTGTGACAGCACAGTCTGATACAGTGGACGAGCACCATAATTTATTTATTGAATTTAGCTTTATTTATTTATTGCAAGAATGTTCTGAAAAATGGGCCAGTGGTCGCAGGCTGCTGATTTGCTGAAAAGTCTAGACAAACCAAAGCACAGGGAAAGTACATATGTACAAATATTTCAAGCACGGGCATTAATGCCCTTCTGCTCTGCCAATGTACTGAAACACTTGTTCCCATAGTAAGTGTCTAGGCTGTTATTAAAAATATCTAAACTAGTACTTGCTTTAATGTAATTTGCTAGTCTGTTTCATGCATCTGCTGCTCTCTCAGAGAACCAATTAGTACACTTCTCATTTCTACAGAATCTTCTACATAGGTTGTCTGATGATTCTCTACTACTTTTTGACAACCACAAACATTCCCAGAGGTAGTTGTCTCAAAATGCTCTATATACCTAATAAGATCTCCCCTTAGTTAGCTGTAAGAGACTGTACAAGTTTCAGATATTTTAGTCTTTCATAATAACTTAAAGTGTACAGTTAAAAAGCAAATGGGAAACCTGCTTAATAAATTCAACATGCTACATTGTAGACAACATAAGCGGTGATAAGTTTAAAACAGATGGTAATAGTAAAGCACGTTGGGTTCTTCCAGTATAACAAAAGCGCCAATATGTAGTACAGGCAGTATAAATTATGCAGTAGTTAAAACAGGGAAAGTCAGTGAGAAGGTAAGAGGAGAACAGTGGTGATGTGTAGAAGAAACATAAAGCAGGAGAATTAGAAGGAATGTGTTTATAGGAGGCATAGATTATTGTAGAGTGTAGATTTGTAGTGCTAGGTGAGATGAGGGAGCAGAATAGTGAAGGGGACGAGTAAATAAACAGAATGGACAAGACAAAATGCTGGGCACAGAATTACAAGCAAGAGTGAATGAACCTATTCAAAATTAATATAGGGCAGTGGAAGAATGCAGTGACTGTCGAAGGATGAGAAAGTTAATGGAGGAGTACAAAAGGCAGTAATGATGGTAGGAGAGCAGAGTGTTACTTAGCTGAAGATGAAAGGATTTTGGTCATTCCTGTGTACCAAATTAGCGCACGCTCCAGTTTTATTTCATCTATTCTTGCCTGAAGTCTGTCCTTCCTGTCTCTGTCATTTGCACTTTATTCCATTGGAACTCCCAGGGACAGCTCTGCCTATTACTGAAATGCTGGCTCAGGCATTATTCCTGGAGCCATGCATTTCCCTATCCCATGATGACCACCTGGGATAATTACGTTTGCTGAGCTGTGTGGAAAACTCTTGTGACTAAAGTGCTTTTTTTTATATAGGAATGTCTAGTCAGGGCTGCACACTTTTGTTCATAGTTGCATATTCTATTTTTTTCATGGCATAAGGATTGTATTGTTGGCTGTGGCCAATTTCTGTTGGTCAGTGCATTGCACTTTATATGTTTTGGCTTTGTTCTCCCAACAAAAATATGTAAACTCTCTCACTGTCTGTTTATTCAATTAAATGTTTGTCATGGTATCCTTTGAGTGTAACAGTGTTTTTTACAGAGAATTTATTGACAAATAATGCCAACAGATTGTACCTGCTTCCAAGACAGATATATTATGATGGCAGTGACAAATGTGCAGCTTCAGCCCATACACTCAGCCCATACACTGGCATTCAGTGACACCTAATCTGCAACAGGCTTCAGCACCGCAGGGGCATGGATCACTTTCCTTCCTTCCCCCCTGCATAGGCAAGCCAGTGAAAGCTGCTTACTCCCACTCTTCTTAGGTGGATTTGCCATCTCATCTCCAAGACTGGTGCTAAAGAAGACAGCTTTAGGCTTATTCTGTATGTCACTGGCCTGAACCTTTGAATGGCTTAAATAGAATTTTGTGTGTTTTGCCATATAGTCTATTCTTCCTGTATCATTTTAGGGGAGATCAACTGTATTCTTCTGGCCTTCAAAATAGTTATCTGTACACTTTCATCAGGAAGTGGTACAGAAGGTTCTTATTGTTCTGAACTGTGGCCATTTATTAAAATTCAGAACCTTACTGATTGGTAATTGCTTACCCTTAAATATTTTCACCAGGTACATGCAGTTGTGATGACAACATTTCAGATCAGGTATTTTAGAAGTCTTAAGCTTAGATGACTGACTTTTAGTGGCTTAAGACTTTCACAGCCTAGTCCAGTTTAAGAACATTGCTTTATCATTGCTAAGTGACCTAACGATTATGATAAACACAGACATATCTCTCCTTGCCTATGTTCAACTCATCACCTTTATAGGTTATAGTGGCATCACATGGTCTTTGAAGGCTTTCCTGCTCTCATCCTTTGAGCAAAGTTGTTTAGCAGTGCTCATTTTTTTGGCAATCCCTTTTTCTTTTGGCTATCCTCGTGACAAATCACATTTCAGAGTTTCAGGCTTTAACAACTTTTCTTCTGTCTGTTGTTTTTCAAACATGTAGTGCTTTTTTGTTCCACTACCTCCTTTGCTCCTTTGTCCCTAAAATGACATATCTAGCTAATCCTAATCGGAACAGTCCTTAGCACCCCCCCACCCCGTGTTTGAACATCCATAAACTGCTGTTTTACTGTACCAAGTGTTTGGACATCCATAAACTGCTATTTTACTGCACCAAAAAACTCCTCAGTAAGTAAAAACATACAACTATGTTCTTTGCAAAAAAAAAAAAAAAAAAAAAAAAAAAACAGAGAAAGTTGAACGCCAAAATGGTCCAAACAGTTACTTTCTAACCAATTATCTAGCTGTGTTTTGTCATTATAGGTATAGCAACCCCCACCTCCTTTGCTCAAAGATCAGATGATGTCCTTATATTCATTCACCACTGCAGTATTCATCATGTGCGGGATTCCCTGCCATGGAAGCCCGATACCTGGCCAGTCTACCAAAGCCTACCGTTGCTTTAAGGTACATTGACTGCCACCCAAACACTCCTCGCATAGCATAGGGCATAAAGGTGATATTCAGGCTTACCATCCTCAGAACTTATTTGCCGCTAGTCCGAACGTTGTTTCTAACTGTCAATCTGTTTGCCTACATCCGTTTCTGCATTTTTGTATTCTGGTGATTACGCCTGTTTGCTGAAGTCCTCACTGTTGCAGATAAGTATCCAGCTGAGGTTTTGTTCTTTTCCTTTGATTCTCTCTTGTTTGTGTGAGTTGCTGATTTGGCTTGTTCTTCTATTTAGGCCCACGTATCAGCTCTTACTGCTTCTCTGCCTTTAACTCCTCCTTTAGCTTCTAGAGTTGAGGCTAAGCAGTTTCTTTTCTTAAAGGCATCCTTAATATTAGACCTCCTAGGAAGCCTGTTCCTCCTCCCTGGGATCTTCATTTTGTTCTGGAGAAATTGACTCAGGCTCCTTTTGAGCCTGCTGTTTCATCTTACTTGCAACATTGTTCTTGGGAGACAGTTCTTTTGTTAACTCTTACTTCTGCCAGACGAGTGTCTGAGTTGCAAGCAATTATGGCTTGATGCCTTTTTGATATTCCATGAGGACAGTGTGTCCTTGCCTACTAAGCCTTCTTTTATGCCTAAGGTGGTTAGTGAGTTATCACTTAATCAGTCTATTAATTTGCCTACTTTTTTCCCCTCTCCGCAGTTTCATAGTGAGATGGTGTGGCATACTTTGGACGTACAGATTTTATTTGGATAAGACTAAAGCTATCAGAAAATCTGATCAGTTGCTTGTTTCCTTTCATTGTAGGTCTTTAAGATTAGCTGTTTCCAAGCAAACTATTTCTACTTGGATTTCAAAGGCTATTTGTTTTTGTTACACTGTTCATGGCAAAAGCTTCCTTCTTCTGTAAAGGCTCATTCTACTAGAGCTGTGGTGTCTTCTGGTGCTTTTTTCCAAGGCTTAGATACAAAATCTATTCTTGAAGTAGCTACCTGGACTTCTGTGCATACTTTTACCAAACACTACAAATTGCATGGTATCTCCAGAGCTAGAGCTGGTTTTGCTAATACCATTCTTCATGGCTTCTTAGATGGCTCTACTGCTGCTTCCTCTTCCCAAGTTTTTTCCTGTGCTTTGGCACTCTCCCATAAGTTATGAATACTGCAGCGATGAATGTAAGGACATAGTACAATTGTGTAAAATCTTACCATAACAGTAGATGTCCTTGCCTTCACCGCTGCAGTATTCACTCCCTCCCTCCATTCCCCTAGACTGCTTCTTTCCTGGATGTGCAGCTTCTCTTTGGTTTTCCATGGACTGGTATTCCTACTGGGCAATCATTTCTAAGGATGGTATGCCTGAACGTTACCTTTATGCCCTACGCTACTCAAGAACCATTTGGGTGATGTTCAACGTACCTTAAAGCAATGGTAGGCTTTGGTAGACTGGCTGGATGTCAGGCTTCCATGGCAGGGAATCCCATACATGATGAATACTGCAGTGGTGAAGGCAAGGTCATCTACTCTTATGGTAAGATTTTATACAACTGTGCTTTCTTTCTACTAGAGCAGGTTTTACTACAGTCATCAATTTCTGCCATGTTTCTAAGGATGTATTTTTGGTGCTGCTAATTGGTTTTCAGAGCACACATTTACAAAACATTGTAACTAGGTCTGGAAAATCCTTTGGTTCTGTGGTCCTGAATGGTACCATGTTCTGATTGTCCCATCCATAATTGATGACTGGTCCACTGCTTGGGGCTCTGTTCCTTAGGTTCTGAAACCAGAGCAGAGCATCTCAGAGTAGATAAGATACTGGTGTTGGGTGTCATGACTCTTTGAATAGACTATCCGCAGAAGAGAGACTACCCTCTACTCCTTTCCACCTTAGATTTCTTCTGTGTCTTTGCTTTTGGTCATAGGTGATGCTACTAAGCTGTGAGGATTTGTTTGTTCACCTGTCCAACTGGCTTTTCAGTAACAAGTTTATACTTAATCCTGAAAAAAAAACAATGATCTTACGATCTTTAGCACAATGTAAAAATTTGCTAGCATTCTCAGAGATTGGGGGAATTCAGTATAATACCCCCCATATTCTTGAAACAGAACTCCACAGTTCAAAAACCTGTAGAATTGGCTTGGCTTAAAACCTCAACTTCCAGAATCACGTTCAAGAAACAAAATTGGTAATTAATTCACTACTCTTCTAATCAAGAAAGGTGTACCACTTCCTCACTCCTGACAGCAGAGTGGCTGTAGGAAAAGGCATACTTATGGCATAGCTTGAGCACTGCCTCCCAGTTTTTGTCAATACATCCAAGAAATATTTTCTGTCCTTCCAAACTACAGCCTACATTTACAGATTTATATCAACCTTGCTCACAAGAAAGAAAATCACTGTTAATGTTCTAGGCAAAAAAAAAAAAAGTTAAATGGTTACCTGTCCAACAAGGATCTACTCTTCTACACCCTGTCCCATATGCAAACTGCTAAACCTTTGCAAGTTGATTAACCAAACGATTTGCAACTGTAACCAACAGTTAAAATCTAACCATACCCCCCTCTCCATTTACCAAGGAAGAGACTTCATGCCTCAGAACATAGCTTCTCTAACCTTGCAGGCTGTATGTTGGACTCTCCTCCAGTGAGAAATTAATGCATGTTGTCTGATATTTGTCCATTTCAAACTCCCTTCCTCCTGCCCCCATCCAGATTGTCACCTGTGGCTTCAAGATGATTGAGTGGACTTTTATTCCCTGTCAGTGCACAGTCATGTGAGACGGTACCCACTATTCTCGTTAAGGTTGGGAGTATCTTACATAGGGGTTCCTTCTATAGGATGGTTCCTTCTCTAGGTTGGTTCTGACATCAGGCAAAGATGGGGGAGCAAACTCGATATGAGCAACTAAGGTGGAGTCCAGGGAAGTATGGATAGGGGAGTAGTCAGAGCTCTGGATATGAAGAAGCTTCAAAGTATGTGACAAGGTTAGGTCCCGTCTGATGAGACTACCCGTACATTTGAACTGGACGAAAATCAGGCAACATGTCTCTAAAGTTATGGTAGGTATATAACTTTCTTTTTTTGCTTAGGTGAATCCTCCTTTTCTTCCAAGGGTGGTATCCAAGAAGTCCCTTCACTAAGTTATTCAATTCCCAGTTTTCTTTCTATGTAGTATAAGGAAAGAATATATCCTCCATCTCTGCATTGTATGAGTGATCACATGCATACAAGACCAGCCGTTCAGAATTGTAGCACCCTCCATAACAGGTGAAAACAGACCCTGACCAAATGGATTGCCATCTCCATTGTCCCAGTGCAGGAACAGAACTCTGTTATTTGTGGTTGTGTATTACAAACCAGCTGTTCAGAATTACAGCCCCCTCCATAACAGGTGAAAACAGACCCTGACCAAATGGATTGCTATCTCCATTGTCCCAGTGCAGGAATAGAACTCTTGTTATTTGTGGCTGTGCATTACAAACCAGCTGTTCAGAATTACAGCACCCTCCATAACAGGTGAAAACAGACCCTGGCCAAATGGATTGTCATCTCCATTGTCCTTTTGCCATCAGGTGTCTGATGCACCATTGGCCAGTGCAGGAATAGAACTCTGTCATTTGTGACTGTGTATTATATTAATAATAATAATTACATTTGTTAATTGGATAAGCCCACTGGACGCACAGTCCCTTTTCAGGGGCAACCCAAGAGTGATGCCTGGTTGAGTGACTTGTTCCGAGTATCACAGTAGTACATGGAGGCTGTGAGACTGAAACCCAGGACTGTTGAAAGATGAGTTCTTGTTTCTGGAATGTCTCCACAGTGTAGATCTCTGCCTTTGCTGCTTGGACTGTGCATAACTTTAGCCTGTACTACAAAAGAAGAACTTAATTT
This sequence comes from Protopterus annectens, assembly GCF_019279795.1. Classification (NCBI taxonomy): domain Eukaryota; kingdom Metazoa; phylum Chordata; order Ceratodontiformes; family Protopteridae; genus Protopterus; species Protopterus annectens. The sequence goes on from NC_056737.1 coordinate 1,618,444,187, forward strand.
GTAAGTTTCCTTTTAAGGAATTGTGCCTTGAAGTTCCCCTTTGCTCCTCTCAGGTTTCATCTATCCCCTTTTGGAATTGTTTGTGTTTAGGATACCGTTTGATAATCTTCTCATGTATTCCACGCACAGCAGGTGTCCCCATCATGTAAAATTTAGCAGATATGCTAGTATCATTGTATTAGTTTTTCTTTGAGAAGCATTCTGGTATGGGTACAATGTTCTCTCCCTTTGCCCTATTGCATGGGATGTTTCAGCTACCACATCATGACACTAGGGCAGGTTTATAATTGTATAGTCTCTGTGTTTTCTTGTAGGTGCAAACCATGTTTTTGAGCAGGGGGTCAAGAACCTGGGTTCCTGGTTCTTATATACTTCTTACCTGTGACACAGAGATGTCGTGTGTGGCAGAAGAGGTGTGCTCAACTGATATGAAGTATTACTAAGTTTTTAATTATAGTATGCAAAATGGATGCACCAGTTATTCTGCTGTCTATAGCTAGCCCTCTCAAAGATATACTCATCACAGTGAGTACGTCTGTTTCAGTTAACTTGGCATTGCATTATATGCTGCCATTGTATTGTTCTAAAAATATTTTTTCTGCAGTTTCCCAGATAACCCTGCATCTTCTTAAGTTGCATAATTAGGATGCATGTTGTACAAGACTAAAAATAAAACATTTATATTGTGTTACATCTGAAAGAATATTTTTATGGCAAATTAGTGTTCTCTGTAGAGTAAATTTTAAACTCCTATTTACTTTTCAAATTCTGACCACCTTATTTTCTTTAAATTCTTTTGTAGCACGATGTGTAAATAGGTTTTGATAGTCTTTGTCAGTGCTTTCAATTTTTATACTTAATTTGTGCAGTTCTGGGGTGTGTGGCTTTTGCAGCTTGATTTGTAATAGGTTTTGATAGTCTTTGTCAGTGCTTTCAATTTTTATACTTAATTTGTGCAGTTCTGGGGTGTGTGGCTTTTGCAGCTTGATTTGTAAATAGGTTTTCATAGACTCTGTCTTTCATTTCAGTTTTTATACTTGCTTTGTGCAGTTCTGGGGTATGTGGCTTAAAGCTTACCCTGGCCAGTAGTGGGAGTGAGGCAGTAATCAGCCAAAGACAGGATATATGCTTATCAAGGTTTGATAGACTTGCTTGTTAAACTTTTTATTAAAATTTAAAGTAAACTATGCTTCTGTTTTGCATTCATATCTTATTCAAACTCCCCCATTGCCTATTCTGTTTTTGTTTTAACTTAACCACTGTGCTGTTCTGGATAAGTTGGCAGTAGCCCAATGCTTGACAGTGACAAGTATTCCTCAAAGCACATTTTTTTGTGCAACAAGCAAGTGCTTTTTGGTTAAAAAAATAAGCTGTTTCCGTGTTTGGATTTCTCCTTCATCTTTTAAGAAGCTTGGGGGCCCTTTCTTTTAGTCAGCACCAGCCAGTACTGCATGATCTCTAGGGCTGACATCAGAGCTGCATTAACAGAATGTCACCCTTCCTCCCTCCCTTCCTGTCATTGCATAAACATGCTAGTTTTAGCATATTGAACTTAAGGGATTTGTTACTAGATCTGAAAAATAAGAGATGGTAAAACTTTGAGGACAGCTATTTATAGTTGTATCCCTGAGGGGAAGTGGGTCTGGTTAAGAAAAAAGTCTGACCCTGAAATCTGTTTTTGAGTAGTACATTTTCCCATGTATTTAAACTGAGGCGATGACGGAGTAGTTCTGTGAGTAAGAGATCTTAGGCAGGATACCTTAAGAAGGAGGTGGTGTATAGTATAGTTTGGCCTGGCATGGAAATCCAACTCGCATTAATCAGGCTAAGACTTCATTCTGCTCTCACGCGATGTATGGGTGGGGTGGGGGGAACAGAGGGAGCGAGTGAGTGCAGTAAGCATATTATTGTAATCTGATATTACAGTCTGTTTTCATTATGAATTGGAATTTTCTAACGGGAATCAGAAGTACGCTTTTTTTCTGTACTTTTTTGTTCTTAGAGCTCTACAGTCCTGTCTATTGAGTTTAACCTTGTCTTTTCCAGAGGAAATGTTTTAGGTGTTCCAGGCAATTTTGATCACTGCTTCATCTGCAGTGAAATGAAAATTAGGTGATTGCATTACTTCATTCTCCAGCTTTTTTCCCCTTGAGGCAGACAGGACCCAGCCTAGCTATCACAAACTTGTGAAACAAAAATGATTACCTGGAGTAATACTTTCTGTGTCTAATCTTTCTATTGTTTTCTTCTGATTGTTCTTTTTAATTATACTTGGTTTGTAATTGTATAGTGCGTTATTATGTTTTGTAACAAATTAATAAACTCTACATGATGTATTTTATACTAAAGTCTGAACAGTTGTTTCTTCCTGGACTTCACTAGAAACAGACTTTGCCCATTTGGCATGTGTGGCCATCAAATGTAAATAAATATAGCATTCTGCTCTCACAGTAAGCAAAGCAACAAATGTCACCATCTGTGCAGTGTTCTCTCTTATTTTCTCTCTTTCTCTGTCTCTGTCTTTTAATTTACTGTGTGTGTGTGTGTGTGTCCCTTGTCTGAGAATATTGCTTTATGTTTCTTGCTGAGTGTTTTTTCACACTGCAGCTTGCAAGGATGTATATAGTACAGAAATTTTGTAGCTAATGCTTGTTGCATGAAAATTGCCAGGGAAATGGAGCCAGTGCTTTAGTTTGGAAGCGAGGGTATTTTCTTGTACGTTTTATTTGTGGATTTACCCGGTATTTCAATATGTAGAAGACTAGTTTTTGCAAATATGTTTGCTTGATGACAGTGCACTTATTGTACACTGTTAGAGAGCATACGCTCATCCTTAACGCATAACGCAATTTTTTCTGTATTGTTTTGTATTTTGATACTGTGTCCTGTATTTGGTTGGACTTAGTCATGGCTGAATAGCTTCTGCGATGGATCAGCCCACCTACTCTTCCAAAATAATTCAGTAAATTAGTTTTTTATTCTGTATATAGTTTTATTTAAATCAACTGTTCGATATACTTTTTGTCTGGGTTGCTTCTGGAACCAGGATTTGCCTTAGCTTCCTGGGTTTTAAGATCAGCAAAACTTATAAATGCATTCCATGAGGTGCTAGGAATGTTTGCTGATGAAGTATTGAGCATCTCATCTGTCTTGCTTTTTATAACACAATCCCAGTAAGTGGATAATATTGTTGTAGGTGGAATTTAAGTGGCAGTCACAAAAAGGAAAGTGGGTCTACACCTCTGAGAGGGCATATGTCTTGCTGGATTTTAATTTTCTTTTGGGAGCTTATTGGAAACTGATTTTACACATAGCTTTTGGCTTCTTGGCTATCACAGGTAGCAACCATGGATTAGGTGTATACTTTCTGTTTTAATTTTATTCTGTAAAAGTGACTTTATTGCAGTGGACAGTTTTATGCTGCAAATATTTTCATGAAAGAGGAGGAGACAACAAGTTCTGCATTCATAAGTTAAAGCTGTAGGATCATGTTATACTTTGATTTGGCATTTGAAAACTGTTGTTGGTTCTGATTATCACATCATTTTTAATTTATTAGTATGTAAAGACTTTGTAGAGGTCCACATGCATTTAATAGCACGTCAAAAGGTGAAACCAAGATTTAAAGCTTTGCTCAAAATGAATGTGCTGCAAAGCCGTGCAAAAGATTTTACTAAGTCATTCCTCTTCACTACCCAGTTAGCCTCATAAAGCATCACTGTATGTAACAGTGATGTGTATGTTGGTCTTGGCCGTCTTAGTCTTCTGACTATGCATATATTCAGGTAACTTTCCTACCCAGTAATTACATCACTGTTCCTGTATTGTGCAGAGAGTATGATTTGTGTATTTCAATTTGGTAGCTCAGTGGTTGAGTTTTCTACCTCACAACGTTAGAGTCCTGACTGTAAAGTTCATTCCCGATTTGCAGATACTTTGTGAAATGTGCATGTTGTTGTTGTCATTGTTGTGTCTGGGTAGGTTTTTATGGGTACTCTTGTTTTTATTTTCTACCAGCCAAAGCAATTGCTGTTTTTAAGTGCAGAGTGCTTAGATGTATGGTTATCTTTATGTATCACACTTGTCCTTGCCCTTTTGGTTGGGGTCATAGCTAAAGGAGGTTCACAAATGATCTGTTTACTTACTTGGTTAACCATTTATCAGGGCAGATTAGTAATCACTGGATGGCAGATTTGGATGTCAACCTGTTCTGAATTAACCAAATATGTAAAATGGGCACTTGTTGTCCATGTAAATTAATGCTGCCATCAGCCTCAGGGGGTTGATGTGTGATTCTGCTGGTACTGTCTGGAAGGATGAGAAAAGATAATTTGGCTGAAGGACAGCAATCTGTCCCAGGGTAAAAAGGCCTGAAAAATCCTTGTGCCCAGGCTCACTGTTCCTCAAAGGGAGGAGAGTAGATTGAACAGGAACTCCTGATTGAACAGGAACTCCTAATCTTGGAGGCGGGCATCTCATATCAGAACGGTAAGGAGCCAGTTGTCCATGTATTAAAAAAAGGTTAGATCCCTGAAGCCTTAAGATGAGCTGCTACATATCTACATTTGTTGAATACCCTGGGAGCAGATGTCATCCTAGATGGAATGGTCTGGAAGTGGTTGTGACTGGCTGCAACTCAGACTCGAAGAAGTCTCCCTCAGGAAGGGGATTGGGGATCCTGATCAGCAAGTCCCTGGATATTTTTCTGCATGCTGACATGTAGAGGGAGAATTCCCTTTGACTGGCTGGTGTAGAAGATCCTTGGGAAGGGAGTCAGGGCTGCTGTGATCCACCTGCAGGTTGACTGTAGTCTTCTGGATGTTCTTGGGGCTCAGGCCACTAAGCCCATGACACTGATGGTGAGTAGGCAGTTGTCTGTTCCTGATGCCTTTTTGTGGCTGTGGCTGTAGGCCATGCTGGAACCACATCCATTGTTGGTCCTCTGTAGTCTTGTAAATGACAGTTGAGTAAGGTGAAGTTTAACAGTCACAGCCAATAAGGGCTGCCATCTTTACTTTGGGACCAAACAGGAGGGGACCACTGAAGGAGCAGTCCAAAAAGATTGGTTGTCATCCTTTGCAAGCTGAGTTAAATACAGCCATGAATGTGTGAAAATAGCAGTAGCATATCCCACTGCCCTAACAGTCCCCTCCATGGCATTATAGGCCACGTGAACCCTAAGGTTGAGGAGATTTGTGGACATAGGATCTAGGGTCACAAGTTTTTTTTATTTTAAGGTGACCTCAGACAGCTCTCCTGCAGCACACTGTAATTTGTCTGTTATATCTCTGCAAAGTCCAACATGTGTGCAAGGTCTTTCCTATCAAGTACATGCAGGTGGTTGCAGACATGTGCTTTCCATGTCTGTCCTTAGCTTGGGATTGCTTGACTGCTGAATGGACCTTGGGGCTGAGTGCAGTGGTATCTAGTTTGTAGTCAGTGCCCATAGTGTACACGTCCTTGGAGGCTGGATAATCCAGTCACTGTTTTTAGAAGTGATTCTGCTGTGGGTGGGTTCTCATGTGCTGTCTTTCTTGGCAAGCTACACAATGTCCACAAGAGAAGGAAAAACACAGGTTTGGGGTGAAAGACTGCAAGCTTTCCAGAGTCTTTTCTGTGGTGAAAAGATTGGCTTAGTGGGCTGTCCCTCTCACTATAGCATTATGTGCAGAACTAAGTTAAATCTGTAGTCATTTGAGTAGGGGAGTTGGTACCTTCATCATAGTGATCATCATCATCATATTTTCTGGGAGTTTCAACCCTGGTTCTAAAGGCCTTTTTTGAAGAGGTTCAGATTCAGAAGAGTTAAGGGTCTTTTTTGGGACTAGAGTGGGAAAGGTATATTTCAAAATATGAGGGTGGTGACATGTTATCTGCAGGATGAAATAACTGACTTGGTATGGAAGTAGATGGAAAGACTGGTGTCTCCAAAGAAGATCCTAGGAGGAGGATAATGATTCCAAAGCAAATAAAATGGGTTCCTTTCCCAAAAAGTACATTCTAATACTGAAGAGTGACTATGCCGAGATTCAGGGCATCCTTGTCTCTTCCTCCTGTCCTTTGTCCCCTTTTCCCATCCCCAAGCTTTAGCTCAGCGCAGCAGTCTGGCCACAAATAGTGTCAGACAAGTGGGTGCTGAGAGTAATTCCATAAGGATACTTCTAGCAGTGGACAGAGAATACTCCTCCTTTCATAGAACCCCCCCCCCCCCCCACTCCCACCAGACCAGATGCATCTCTTCTGTCTGATACTTCTTTACAGGTTGCAAGCAGGGGTTATAGAACCAGTTCCCACATCACAAGACAGAAAAGGATTTTACACCAGAATCTTTCTGGTGTCCAAAAAAGAGCTATTATGGAGACCAGTGTTAGCTTTGTCGTGCCTAAATACCTTGCTGAAAGTACCGAAATTGAAAATGCTCACCTTGTATGTGGTCCTACCCTTTTCCAGACCACTGTTTTCATGGTGACTTTACATATGAAGGATGCTTATGACATGCCAGTTGCTCCCAATTTCAATTTGAACCTACAAATGTCAGAATTTTCTCCCTGGGGTGTATGATGGGTACAGAAAAACATATGGTCTTTCTACTAGAAGACAAAGTCCTGACTGTTCGGGACATTTTCAGGGTTTCTCTCATCAAGAAGCTGCCTCCGCAAGAGAGTTTATCAAAACTGTATGCCTCATGGCATCAGTGATCCTCATGATACCACTGGCCAGACTTCACAAGAGAAAGTTTCAGTGGTACTTAAAAAAATTGTTGGACCAAGCACATACTTCCTTTGGAGTTCCAAGTGGCAGTGCTGGACTTTGTAAAATGAGAATTTCAATGTTGGCGGGATCAGTTGTCTCTCAGGCCACAGGGACTCATAAGATTTTTCATGTGGAACAGAGTCCAGGGGAGTTCAAGTGCAAGGTGAATGGGGTCCTGTCAGATGCTACAAAGTACACAATTGTCAAGAAATACTAACAGTGATTAAGACCTAGCTTTACAGTATTGTTCTGATGCTTCAGGCCTTGTACATTCTGTCAGGGCAAAATCTAGTACAGACTGACTTAGCAAATCCCGGCTGGAACCTCACAAGTGGAAACTCATGACAGAGAATTTGGGCCAGATGTGGAGAACACTTCATATAGTTCTGTTTGCCTCCTTTCAAAACAGACAGTTGGAAAAGTTCTGTTCAAGACACCCTTGCAGCCATGCTTGGAGGACAGAAGCATTCTTGATCCTTTGGACGAGAATGTTCTTTTATTATGCATTTTCCACCCTTTTTACTGATACCCAAGGTACTTCTGATGATTTAGAAAGAATTACCAATGATCGTTGTGGTGACTGTCCCAGTCAAAGTTGAACCTTCTCTTTAATTGAAGTGGCCAGTGGTAATTACCACAAGCTTCCTCGCACTTTTTGTCTGCTCACACAGTGTCAGGAGCACCTGGTGTACCCCAGCTTAGAGCAATTGCTACTGACAGCCTGGATGATTCTGTCTTGATACCTTTTTGGCTCTTGTTACACAATGATGTGCAGCAGGTATTGAAGGAGGAAATAAAACCTCCAACCTCATATGTTTACAAGTTTTCTAGGTGATGCTTAACTGATCTCAGAATGCCCAGTATGGTGTCAACCCCTCTGATTTGAAATATTTGTGTGAGCTATTCAACAATGGCTTATCATATGCATCTGTCAAATTGCATCTTGCAGCCATCTCAGCTTGTCTGCCCATGGATCCCCCTCTTTCTTCTCTTTTTGTGGTCAGTTTATGAAAGTTGCATTACACTAGAGACCCCTCAAAAGTAAATTCCTCCTCCTTGGGATCTCAACTTTGTTCTTGAAAAATTGACCTTATCTACTTTTGAACTTGCATTTCTGGAAAACTGTTTTGCTTATTGCTCTGACATTTGCAGGGTGAGTCTCTAAGCTGTAAGCTGTCATGGCGGACCATTTTTTTTTTCTGATTTTCTACAAGGACAGGGTTATTTTATGTCCTAATCCTTCTTTCATGCCAGAAGTTGTTTTGACTTTACCCTGAATTAAGTCATCAGTTCCGCAGTTTTCTTTCTGAACTTAAAAACAAAACAGAAATGTTTCTACATACCCTGGACGTACACAGGCAGCTCTGGTACTACCTTGACAGAACTAAGCCCTTCAGGAAAGCTAAAAAGCTGTTTATTTGTTATGCTGGGTCTAAGAAGGATCAGCCTGTCTCTAAAGAAATGATTGCCATTAGTTGTCCACTGCTGTTGGGTTTCTTTTCCCCCTCTATGGCAGATTTATTCCAGGCAAGGCTAAGGCTCATTCCACCAGGACCGTATCCTCTTTAATGGCATATTGGAAAGGAAGAAGACTCTATAAACAATCTAGAGACTGCAACCTAGTTCTCTGTTCATACCTTTACAAAGCACACTACACACTAGATTCTTTCAGAAGTTTCAGAGCAGGATTTGTGAGGACCATTTTCCAGGGGCACCTGGATTGTTATCTTTCCTCCTGCCAGGTAGGGTAGCGTTTGTGAATCTGCCCATTATGCCACTGAGGCAGTGTAAACGATGTACACTGTATAGTTCAGCAAGTCCTACTTACTTATAACAGTAGATGCTCACATCTTATACTGCAGCACCCACCTACCACCCCTTTGTTTTGTACAGTAGACTCCCTCTTTAAGTGGCCTCTTCTTTAACCGGCCATCAAATTTCTGCCATAGCCCGAGCAAATGACAACAGAGAAGAACAGCACGTCCACATCCTCTGGGCTAAGTAATGACAAATATTTGAGTTTTAGACTTCATATTGATTAAAAAAATGCATACGGACACAAATCCTGTTATTCTAGCTGATTTATAACCTATAAATGCTATTTTGTATACTTTTTCTGATTAACCAGCCATTTGTTTATCCAGCCTAAGGTGTGGTCCCAGTGAGACCAGATAAGAGGGTCTACTGTATATGGTTCAGTGATATCCAACCTTGTTGAGTTGCTGGTTGGCTTTGGTTGTTTGTGTTAGTGTTATGGGGCTGCAGATTGGTTGATTTCAGGCAATTCTTGCTTCTGGTCCTTCTTGGTTTTTCCTACTTGGCACTAAAAGCCTGAATAACTCACTTTCTGTGACCAAAGTTAGGCTTTCCTTGATGGGAGGTCCTTAGAAAATTCCCTGTCACAGAAAGTCAGAGGAGGGGATTCTGAGCTCTGGAACGCTACCAGTGTGGGTTTGTGCAGGCACAGGACCCATATGCCACTATGGCAGTGTGAAATTTGAACATCTACTGTTACCATAAGAAAGACTTATGCAGCTGTACTTTAATTGCTTAGAATTGTGGTGCAATTTTTCAATTAAATAGTCAGCTGCTGAACTGTTAATTTAATTAACAGTGCCAAATTTAACAGTTTGACAGAGAACAAACTAACTGCCTTATAACTATTTAACAAATTGTAATCCCCTGTCCTTTTGTGCTTTTGGGAGGGGGGGTTCTGAGGCTTCCGATACTGACAGAAAGCTTAGCTGTTTTCTGTGTGGCCAGCAAAATGCTTAATCAAAATGATTTCAACATCCCCATTAAGAGAATGTGACGGCAGTTTTCCAGTCCGCATTTTTCGTAAATTGCAGGTGTTTTCAGTACTTGCATTTTAGTTGATATGGTGGAAGAAAGAGTTTAGTTTTGCAGTAAATTAGTGATCAGAAGCGCAGGGATGCGATCAGCAAAGCAGTAAGTCTTCTCTTGGCATATTATCGCTCCTTAGAACTTGATCATTAAGTAAGGAGTGTGAAGTTTCAATCAGTTTGTTAGTGTTCACAAAAGGTGATGCATGTCCGGGAGGTAATTTGTGAATTTTAACCAGTTGAGGGATTGGAAGGTAACAGTGATGTATGGAATGTTTGGCTTTGGTGACAAATTTAGAAATTTTGTTATAACAGCTTTCAAGTTTGGAAGTGATGGAAGAGGATAGGTTAGTTGGCAGTGGGGCACCATACAGAAGGGAGGGAAGGAGGTAAGAGGAGGCCAGAGTATGCCTGGTAGAAGTAGAGAAGAAGTGGTTGTTCCTGTATAGCATACCTAATTTTTGGTGGGTTTTCTTTATATTTTGCTGAATGTGGATGTCAAACTTGAGGTGTTTGTCTGTAGTTACACCGAGTAGTTTGGCAAAGGGAACAACTTCGATCGGATGGTTGTTTTGGCTAAGAACTTGAAAGGAATTTTTATCAACAGAGAAAGATTTTGAGGGGTACTTTAATTAGACGCAGAAAGATATGGATGTGAAAGAATGCATGAAAGACACTGTGTAGCCTCATGGTGATAAGGATGTGAAAATGGTGTCCGTAACAGTTGTTATCTGTGGTTCTGGAAGCCACTAGCACTGGATGTTGTTGTTGTTGTGTCTTTCGGCTTTTCCCGGTTAGGGGTTGCCACAGCGGAATTCCGGTCCACTAATGATTGGCAGTAGATTTTTACGTGCCGAGTTGCCGGCCCTGATACACAACCTTCAACGAGGGTACGCCCATTCACGCATGTCTCCACACAGAAGACGCTCTGAGAATCGAACAGGACAATGTCTTTACTGTGAGGCGACAACGCTACCGCAGCACCACCACCGCAGTATGCCACTAGCACTGGATGTGAAGAATGAAATGTGGGCCTACTGACCGCCCCCCCAAAGCCCAGTGAAAGTCATATATTTGTACTTCTGTGTCATCCATCCCTTTACCAGTCTAGATTCCTTCATGATTCCAAAGTATTATTTAGCCTCTTTGAGTTGTAGTAACGGGATTGAGTGGTTAAAAACAGAAGAATGCATGTTGCAGTAGTCAACAGTCGTAGAACTGAAGCAGAAATGCACGTAGATGTGAAGCTGATTTTATCTTCTGTGTGCTGACCGATACTGTTTGAGTCTTATAGGAGTCAATTATTTTTGGAGTCAATTATTTTTGCAGCAGCTTTAAGCATTTCAATCTCACCAGAAATGCTTGTTTTTTAAAGGCAGCTTATGTCAGCGCACAAATTCTGATTCCTTGCATTCTCAACAGAAGTACCTGGCCTAGTTTTACAGTATCATTCAAACTGAGAATGGAGACTTTTCAGACAGAGAGGTCAAGATGCTGGTTGCATGATCAAGTGTGATTTATTGATCTTGGCATTAAGGTCTGCATCATTTATTTATGGTTCCTCTGAAGAGCTTAATTTGCACATTACAATGTTTGCATCTGCAATCCAAGCCTGTACTAGGTCTCTGAGGTGCTAAATGGGTTTCACTTGAATGGAGTACACTGATGTGGAAGAATATAAGCTTTCAGCAGCAAGCTAGAAGCAGAGATTTGCACAGCATAAAATTTTGGCTGACAGTTATAACTCAACTCACTTTGAATGTGAAGTGTTAATTTCATTCCTTTGTGATCCTGGAATGTGGTAATGACGCACACTTTTGGTGGAGAGTACTGCTTGCGGAGCCTGCAAGTTATCTCTTTATTCATCTAAAACAAACAGAAGAATGTCACCTACTTGTCTGGGAACCAGTTGCACTAAATTTGTGGGGGTCTGGGGAACATAGTCCCTGAAGATCTTGTAATTTATGGTGTGGGATTGCTGGGGGGGGGGGGGGGTTCTGTGTTCTAATCAGTAAATGAAAGACATTTTGATTTGATTATGGATTTGACAATAGTTTTGATTGCTATATAGCAGATATAACAACTGTGAAAAAGAGAGAAAATAATTGAGTCGATTTTGTAAAGGCCATTCAGGATGTTGCTTTATATAACAAATACACATTTTTTCACCAGTTCTTAGCTATGTGAATTTGTTTTTCAGAATTTTATAGTATTTCACCTTGTTACTAGTTAACTGTTAGTATTACATTGCCTTGGTTTAATCATTGTATACAGCTATGTACTATTGTTAAGCCAAGATGTAATATAGTCAGATTGGCAATTTTATCAGTGTCAACAGAATTTAATGTTATGTATTGTGCAGCTTGTTTTGATGGCCTGGGAGGGCATGGTTGACAGACAACACTGCTTTCTCAGGGATGGTCTGCTCTTTTCCCCTTTAGGCTTTCTGATATTGGCAAAGACCTTTTCCACCTCCCATAATGCCAAACTGCCTGATCATGTTAAAGCTAAATTGCTGGATGCACCTTTACAGCATGATACTTTGTTAGGTATTAAGGCAGAACAGGTTTTAAAAAAAATGGAAGACAAAGCTAAGTCTATGCAAACTGTTAAACACTTCTTACAAGTGCAGCCAATAAGATTCAGTAGACGCTGGCCTACAAAAAAGTAGTCCTTTCCTGTGTCCGACTGTCCGACAGAGCTCCACAGGGCAAATCCAGGCACCCTAAAGGTTCCATATACCAGTTACAGGATTCTTACAGGTCAAAGCAATGGGGTGCTTCTACCTCCAAATCTGGAGGAAATAAAGTGCAACCCTACAGTAAACAGTCTCAATGACTTCCCTCTGCCATCACCAAGCACTTACCTTTTGGCAGCACCCTTAGGGGGAAAATTAGCACTTTATGCTCAAAATTGGCAGTTAATAACCCAGGACAAGTGGGTGTTAAACATAGTATCTCAGGGATACAGACTACACTTCCACACTCTGCCAATTGGAAACGGTTGGCCAGATCTGCCAAAAAATCAGTGGGCAGAGGCACAGAAACAAGTTACGTCCCTCATGGATATGGGGGCTATTCATCCAGTACCAGAACAGGAAAAATGACAAGGGTTTTATTCAAGACTGTTCTTGGTACCCAGAAAAGACAAGGCCTGGCGTCCAATACTGGATTTATCAATTTTGAACACATTCCTGGACATTCCAAAATTCAAAATGCTAACTTTGCAGCAGCTTCTACCCATGCTGGGCAAGAGCGCTTGGCTGGTGACATTAGACTTAAAAGAGGCATACCTGCATATCCCAATAAGGGAATCGTGCAGAAGATACCTCCGTTTCAAGGCTGGCTTTATGCATTACCAATTCTCTGCACTGCCCTTTGGCTTATCTACTGCGCCCAGGGTCTTTACAAAGTGCCTGGCACCAGTAATTGCATTTTGCAGACAAAGAAGTATACAAATCTATCCTTACTTGGACGACTGCCTCATTCAAGCAGAGAACAAGGACATTCTTCTTCAGCATCTGGCATTTGTGAAAAGGCTTCTAACATGCCTAGGGTACACAATAAACGAAAAGGAATCACAACTGGTACCCTCTCAAAAGATAACATTCCTGGATGCAAGCTTGAATAAAACTGCCCAGATGGCTTTCCTCATGCCAGACAAACAAAGACAACTGACTACTTCAAACAGATGGCAAGAAAAACCCAGTTATCTGCAAGACAAACTCTGCAGGCTTTGGGGTTCATGGCATCCTGCATTCTACTGATTCCATATGCAAGACTGCATATGAGGAAACTACAGTGGTACCTAAAACGTTTATGGAGTCAACATTGTCACAGTCTGGAAACAATGATTCCTCTCATTCCCTGCCTACAACAGGAGTTTCTTTGGTGGGCAAAGGCATGTCACCAAAACAAGGGACGGGCTTTCACTCTACCCCCTGTCAGCCAAACCTTAACTACAGATGCATCAAACTATGCATGGGGGGCCCACCTGGCGGGAAGATGCATTCATAGGTTCATAGGTTTCATAGGTTCATAGGTTCATACTAGGCTGTCTGCCCTGGGGCAATTATAAGCCTAGCCCGATTCTGTATGGCTTACGCCACCCCTTGATTTGAGTATACTGTGCCCTTTTTTAAGGTTTAGTTTACTGTGCCTCTGTCTAATAGTGACACGGGAGTAATCCCTGGGACAAACCTACGATCCCCCATCCACTTATCGAGATTCTTCTTGAAGAGATTCAGTGAGGTGCTCTGCCTCACATGAACTGGAATTCTGTTCCAGATCGAAGGGAGCCTCTGGGTTATGAACCTGTCCCTCCAGCAAGTTCTATTTATTTCTGTGCTGAGGTTCAAGTCCCTCGAGTGTGTGGCTCTAAGGGATTTAGATTTTCTGAGGTGGAGCATGTCCATTAATTCTGGATTTGACATAGCTTTGTATGTCAGGCATAGATCGCCTCGAAGTAGGCGGTACGCAACTGAGTAGATCTGGAGTTTTTTTAACCGAGCAGTATATGGCATCTGTTTGAGACCCTTGATCCTCTTGGTGAGATACTTTTGGGGTCTTTCTAATTGCTGCAGGTGTCGGGTAAGGTACATCCCAAAAGGGGCATTGTATTCTATGATGGGCCTGATGAGGGATGAATAAAGGGGCACAATTACCTCTCTTGATCTAGATGTGAAACCCTTCGTGATGAGGTGGGCTATGTAGAAGGTCTTTCTAACCACTTTGGCAATGTGGTTTTCAAAGGAGAGATTGCTATCAACTTGGGTCCCCAGGTCCCTAATAACTTTCTCTGTACTTAATGGGTTTCCGCCTGTGTGGTAATTTGTGGGCACATTGTTTTTGCCAAAGGGTATGACTATACATTTTTTGGCATTTAGCTTTAAACCATGGCGCTGGCACCAGTTATCTGTCTCTGTGAGACCTTTTTGAAGGATGTTTGTGTCAGCTGGAGAGTCGATTATGTCGCCCAGTTTGCAGTCGTCTGCGAACTTGGTGAGCCATAGTCCTCCCACATTTGCCTGTACCTCGGAAAAGTATATACCGAACAAGAGTGGTCCCGGGACAGAACCCTGTGGGACGCCACTTGTGACCGGTTTCGAGTCTGACATGGCTCCAGCAACTCTCACTCTGTGGGTTCTGTCTTTGAGCCAGTTTACAACCCATCTTGTGACATAGGGGTTTATATTTAAGCTGGATAGCTTATCTATGATGCCCGAGTGGGGTATTGTGTCAAATGCCTTTGCAAGGTCCAGATAGGCTGTGTGGACTACCTTCCCTTCATCTATGGCTTTGGTGACTGTTTCAAAGAAGTTAACCAGGTTCAAAAGGCAGGATCTGCCCTTGACAAAGCCGAACTGGGTAGGATCTAGTGTCTGTAGGTCCCCAGTGTCTTTGTTTATGAGCTCCATGATGATCCTCTCCATAGCCTTGCAGACTAAGCTAGTTAGGCTTATGGGGCGATAGTTTCCAGGGTCCGTAGATGCCCCACCTTTGTGGAGTGGGACCACTGTTGCTGTACGCCATTCTGTGGGCACATATCCTGTAGTGAGGCTGAGATTGTATAGCTGTTTTATTTGAGGGATTAGTTCCTCTTGTAGTTCATGTAGGGGACATGGGACGCCATCTGGTCCCATGGAAGCAGTGTTTTTTGCTTTGGAGAGGGCAGCCTTCACCTGAGCATCTGAGATGTTTGGGAGGCAGCCCTCTGCCGGGATAGATATTTGCTCTTTTGGGGGGGGGGGTGGAGAAGTTTGCACTGAACCTGTCTGCCAGGATATTGGCGATGTCTGTGGGTTCAGTGTATTTTTTGTCGTTTAGAATCAACTCAGAACAAGTCTGGGAGTTGCATCCCAGGTTTCTAACATAACTGAAAAAATCCTTGATTGTCTTTGGTGTCCTGTGCAATTTTTCTCTCGAAGCTGGCTTTGGAGGATTTTATGAGGGATCGTAATTTTTTGCTAGTACTGATCAGAGATGCCTTCCCTATTAGGGATTTTGCTCTATCATGTAGTAGCTTCCTCCTTCTGTTGTACAGTTTATTTATGGCAGGGGTCCACCAGACTGGACGCCTGCCTTTGGATGATTGGGTCTTGGTTTTGTTTGGGATAGCATGATCCATGCATTCCTGGAGATGTCCGTAGAATGCATTTATATAGGATTCTGCAGTTTGGGCTGTAGTTTCCACTGGCCCTGGGGCCTTGAAGGATTCCACTTGGTTTTGAGAAGTGAGAAGTTCGCTTTGAGAAGTTTTTCACTGTGGTTTTCTGGGCTGGGGTGGGGTCGGATGTGGACATCCAGTGAAATTAATTTATGGTCTGATCTTACCAATGAGGGATATACTTCTGGTGTGGAGCATAGAGTCCCCATGTTGGTAATGATCAGGTCTAGTATGTAGTCCCCTCTTGTGGGAGTGGTGACTAGTTGTTCCATAGCATTTGAGTTTATAATTTCCAGGAATCTTTGGGCTAAGGTGCTGGGGCTTGAGTAGTGCTTCCAGTCAATGTTTGGGTAGTTGAAGTCGCCCAGTATAATGGTGTTCGGAGAGATCTTCATGTTCTCCAGTGTTTTCAGGAAAGCCGAATGGGATTCCTGACTTTGAGAGGGTGGTCTGTAGGATGCTATAAACTGAAAAGCAGTCTTGCCCACTGTTAGTTGGATGGTCTCCGATACTTCGTGCAATGCCACTAACCTGGAGGTGTGGATATCCTTGATAAATATGGAAACTCCCCCTCCTTTTGTGGTTCGGTCCGGGTTTTGGGGCCGAAAAGCATGATATGAGGTATAGCCTGGTAGTGCTGGGGTGCTCTCTGGAGCCTTGAACCAGGTTTCTGTCACTGCACAGATATCGATGTTCTCCATACTGAGGAGAGCTTCGAGTGCGTGCATCTTGAGGTTAAGACTTCTGGCGTTTAGCAGCATTACCCTTAGTTTCTTGTTCCTTGTGCTGTCTATGGGGGTGGGTTTGACTTTTGAGCCTTGCCTAAAAAAGGCACTAAGGGGCTGGCAGGAGCCTTTGCCAATATCCGAAAGTCCAGTGGTGACAGGTGCAAGCCGTCCCTAGCGAAGCAACGTGGCTTGTCGAGCATGTCATCCCAGGCTGACAGACACTGGATCCCCTTTGAATGACACCAACATTTTAGCCAATTGTTAAAATCGATCATTTTGTCTTTGTACTGTGGAATCATTGTAGGTGAGGGTAAGATGCTGCTCAAGGTCAGGGTCATACCAGCCTGGGCTACATGTTCAGAGAGCTCCTCTATGTCTCTTTTCATGTAGTCCAGGGAGGTACGTCTCAGGTCATTCACACCAGCATGTACAATGACTGAGTCATATTTGTATTTGCTTTGGAATGACCTAAGTGCTTGCGTTATGTGGCGGATTCTAGCGCCCGACAGGCAGCTCACTGTGACATTCTCTTTATTCAGCCCGGTGAGCGGGACCTCAGTGTGTATGACAATAGAGTCACCTATAACAAGAGTATCAGGTGTGTTATTCAGCCTTAAGGGCTGTGGCTGCTTGGCACACTGACTTTGTGTGTTATGTGTTGTGTGTGTTTTGTTTTGAGGTAGCGTTTGCTTGGATGTCTGCTTTGGAGGTCTCTGTTGCTTAGGTAGATTTTTATTTAGAGCCTCCGAGTATGTTTTTGTGTATTTATGTGTTTGGTTCGCTGATGTGGTGGGACTATGTGATACTGGAATTGTGTTGTGTGAGGTTACCTTCTCCTCCTGACTGGTTACACCAGTTTTGAGATGAGAGAGCTCAGCCTCCAGTTTGGCTAAATAGTTGCATCTCTCACATATATTTGAACCTGTTTGGAGGAGGAGAGGGTTGTCCGTGTACATAT
Organism: Protopterus annectens; assembly: GCF_019279795.1. Classification (NCBI taxonomy): domain Eukaryota; kingdom Metazoa; phylum Chordata; order Ceratodontiformes; family Protopteridae; genus Protopterus; species Protopterus annectens. The sequence goes on from NC_056737.1 coordinate 1,618,461,634, forward strand.
GGACATATGTACAGGGCATAAGGGCCCCAAAACAAATGCATCTGCATATCAACCAAAAAGAGATGTTAGCTGTTCAAAATGCCCTGACAGCCTTCAAGGATTTGCTTCATCCAGGACAACTACTGATAAAGACGGACAACACCACGGTTATGTGGTACATAAATAAGCAGGGGTCACATACTCATACCCCCTTTGCAGACTAGCCATGGCACTGTGGGACACAGCCTTGGCTTACCAAGTATGTCTTCAAGCTCAATTCCTGCCAGGAAAGCAAAATACTCTGGCAGACGACTTAAGCAGAAACCTTATGGACCCTCACGAGTGGAAACTAGATCCACAAGTCTTCAGCATGATAACAAAGAAATGGGGGAGCCCGGACATAGACCTATTTGCCTCTCCTCGGAATTATCAACTGGACAAATTCTGCACAAGGACTTATCACAGACAAGCATGGAAAGTGAATGCCCTATCCTTCAGTTGGAAATACCTATCAGTTTACGGATTTCCTCCTCTGCCTCTTCTTCCCAAGGTCCAACTAAAGGTCAGACAAGAAAAAACAAAGATGATACTAATTGCCCCAGACTGGCCCTGCCAACACTGGTACCCAGTCCTAAGGAATATGTCTCAATTCCCAGCTTGGTACTTGCCTCAAATACCTCACTTACTGTCTCAGCAAAGCAATCAGATCCTGCACAATCAGTTCCAAACATTGAACCTGGCAGCATGGCTGATCATGTAGTTATTCAAACACCACCTCTCAGTAAATCTGTGATGGATGTCATTTTGGAAGCTAGAAGGCCTAGTAGTAGAAAATCTTATGCTGATAAATGGAAGATATTCTGTGCTTGGAACCAAGCACAAGGAACTGACACAGCAGAGCCAAATATTCCTCAGATTTTACAATACTTGACTGAGATGCTTGACAGAGGCCTCTCTTTTTCATCAATAAAAATCCATGCCTCTGCCATCTCGGCTCATTACAACACAGAGCCACCAATCTTTTCTCATCCTTTGCTAAAGCAGTATCTTACAGGGGCCAAAAATTTAAGGCCTCCCAGAAAATCACCAATTCCTGCATGGGACCTCTATTTTGTGTTGGAAAAGCTCACCATGCCTCCATTTGAACCAGCTGCTACTGCAGATCTAAAGTTATCATGGAAAACAGCTTTGCGCTTGGCAATTACTTCAACAAGAAGGGTTTCAGAGTTACAGGCCCTCATGTCTGTAGAGCCTTTTATCATATTTTACCCAGACAGGGTGTCCCTCAGGACCAATCCTTCCTTTATGCCTAAGGTGGTTTCCATTGTGGCTATTAACCAAACTATTCATCTGCCAACTTTTTATCCAAATCCGCAGAACAAGGGGGAGCGGATTCTGCATTCCTTGGATGTACACAGACAACTAAGATTCTACTTGAGCAGGACTAAAGCTCTAAGAAAAACTGAGCAGTTACTGGTGGCATTTGCTGCAGGATCAGAGGGAAAGTCTATTTCAAAGCAGACTATTTCAAAGTGGATAAGCCACTGCATTAGTTTCTGCTACTTACATCATGGTAAACCGGTGCCCAAGGGTATTAGGTCTCATTCCACCAGAGCTGCAGCTACATCAGCAGCTTTTCTCAGAGGGGTACCAACCAAAGACATTCTAGAAGCTGCTACCTGGAGTTCTGTTCACACTTTTACAAAGCATTATCATTTGCCTCTCTTCTCTAAGTCCAGGGCAGGCTTTGCCACTGCAGTTTTGCAGGGCCTTATAGCCACCCCTAATGCAGTTTAGCTCCAGCCTCCCATACATAGCTTTGGGATTCTACCCAAATGTAATGACTGCAATAGTGAAACATGAAGAACATAGTACAGTGGTGTACACTTACCATAAATGTAGATGTTCGAGTGTATTCACTGTTGCAGTCCAGGTTACCTGCCCGCCATCCCCTTTTTGTCCTGGAGTTTCTTTTTCCTTCACTATTTTCTACAGCCTTTGTGGTGTATTTGCTTGTAGATGAAGGTAAAGTTTATATTGTTGCATGTATATATAGTTTATATATATTTATGCTACCCATTTGGGGGCACCTGACATCTGGGGCAAGAAAAATTAAAGAAAATGGTGTTGGCTGCCTGTTTTATACCCCTGTCGACCTGACGTCATGGAAGAGGAGACAGCAACTGACGCAGGACCCAAGACTTTATAATTCAGGCTGACTGAGGGCAACCTGCCAGCAGATTACCCAAATGTAATGACTGCAACAGTGAATACACTTGAACATCTACATTTATGGTAAGTGTACACAACTGTACTTTTGGGGTGCACCATAAACGAAAAGAAATCACATCTGGTACCCTGTCAACAAATTATATTCCTGGGAGCAAGCTTGAACACAACTTCCCAGATGGCTTTCCTCACACCAGAGAAACAAATTCATTGAACAACTTACTTCAAACTAATGGCCACAAACACCCTACTATTTGCAAGGCAAATACTGCAAGCCTTGGGGTTCATGGCCTCCTGCATTCTACTAATTCCATATGCAAGACTGCATATGAGGAAACTACAATGGTATCTAAAAAGCCTATGGTGTCAACATTCTCAGGGTCTAGAAGCAGTGATTCCTATCATACCTTGCCTACGGTTAGAGTTCCTTTGGTGGGCAGAGGCCTGCCACCTAAACAAGGGACTACCATTCACTCTACCTCCTGCCGCCCAAACTCTAACAACAGACGTATCAGACTATGCATGGGGGGCTTACCTGGCAGGGAAGTGCATTCAGGCCAAATGGAACCCAAGTCAAATGCACCTGCATATCAATCAAAAAGAAATGTTAGCTGTACAGAACACTCTAACAGCCTTCAAGGACCACATTCTTCCAGGACAATTAATGGTAAAGACAGACAACACCACTTTTATGTGGCACATAAACAATCATGGGGGGAACCCATTCTTACCCCCTCTGCAGACTAGCCATGGCTCTGTGGAACACAGCCTTGAGCTACCAAGTGCATCTGCAGGCTCATTTACTGCCAGGAAAACTAAACACACTGACAGATGAACTAAGCAGAAATCTCATGGACCCATACGAGTGGAAACTGGAACCAAAGACTTTCAACATGTTGATAAACAAATGGGGGGGGCCCAGAACTACCAGTTGAACAAATTCTGCACAAGGACTCCCCACAAACAAGCTGGGAAAGTGGATGCTCTGTCCTTCAGCTGGAAAAATCTATCAGTTTATGTCTTTCCCCCTCTGCCTCTCCTCTCAAAGTACTACTAAAAATCAAACAGGACAAACCAAGGGCAATACTGATTGCACCAGACTAGCCATGCCAACACTGGTACCCACTCTTGCACAGTGTGTCACTGTTGGCTCCATGGCACCTGCCTCAGACCCCTACCCTGCTGCCACAGCAGGAGAGCCAGATTTTGCACCCTCAGCCTCAAACCCAGAACCTGGCAGCCTGGCTAATTACCTAATTTCTCTGTTACCATCCCTCAGTAAACAATTGTCGGATGTCATTTTAGAGGCAAGGAGGCCTAGTACTAGAAAATCTTATGCTGAAAAATGGAAAATATTCTGTGCCTGGAACCAAACTCAAGGGATGGCCACAGCAGTGCCCAACTTACCTCAGATTCTTCAATACTTAACTGAGATGCTTCACAAGGGCCTTTCTTTTTCCTCCATTAAAATTCACGCCTCGGCCATTTCAGCTCATTACAACACAGCACCACCCCTCTTCTCTCATCCACTGCTCAAGCAGTTCCTTTATAGGGGCCAAAAAACTTAAGACCAACCAGGAGAGTCCCAACTCCAGCCTGGGACCTTAACTTTATATTGGAAAAACTCACTCTTCCTCCTTTTGAGCCAGCTACAAGTGCAGAGTTAAAATTCCTTTCTTGGAAAACAGTCTTCCTTTTAGCAATCACTTCAGCAAGAAGGGTATCTGAATTACAGGCCCTTATGGCAGTGGAGCCTTTCATCATCTTTCATGCGGACAGGGTGTCCCTCAGGACCAATCCCTCCTTCATGCCCAAGGTGATATCCAATGTGGCTCTTAATCAGTCCATTCATTTGCCAACCTTCTTTTCTAATCCACAGAACAAAGGGGAACGCATACTGCACTCTTTAGATGTGCACAAACAACTTAGATTTTACTTGGACAGGACTAAAACTCAAAGGAAATCTGAACAACTGCTGGTGGCATTTACTGCAGGGGCAGAGGGGAAGGCTATTTCAAAGCAAACCATTTCTAAATGGATAGGCCATTGCATTCATTTCTGCTATAAGCACCATGGAAAACCTATCCCACAGGGGATTAGACCCCATTCAACCAGGGCTGCATCTACGTCTACAGCCTTTCTCAGAGGTGTCCCTACCAGGGACATCCTAGAAGCCGCTACCTGGAGTTCTGTACATGCTTTCACCAAGCATTACCATTTGCCAATTTTCTCTAAATCCAGAGCTGGCTTTGCCACTGCAGTCTTGCTGGTCCTAATGCTATCTAAATTCCTCCTCCCTTCCTTAGGTTTGGGACTCTACCTAAATGTGATGACTGCAACAGTGAAACACAAAGAAAATAGTACAGTTGTGTACACTTACCATAAATGTAGATGTTTGAGTGTATTCACTGTTGCAGTCCTGGTTACCCTCCCTCCAGCCCCCTGACTTCTTTTGGCTATACCTCTACTCTCCTTTACTATGCTTAAATGCTTTTTGGTGTATTTGCTTTTTTGTTGGAGGTATACCATTATATGTATATATTTAACTGCTTCCTATTAGGGGGGCACCTGACATCTGGGGCAAGAGAAACTGATGTAATGGTGTCGGCTGCATGCTTTATACCCCTGACTACCTGACGTCACGGAAGATGAGACAGCAACCGACGCAGGTCCCAAGACTTTGATAATCAGGCTGACTGAGGGCTACTGCAAGCAAATAACCCAACAGTGAATACACCCGAACATCTACATTTATGGTAAGTGTACACAGCTGTACTTTTCTCACCCATTCATCAAGGTTGCACTTGAAAAGGGTCAGCGAGGTACTCTGTATGACATATATGGGAAATCTGTTCCAGAGACGGGGCATCCTCTGGGAGACAAACCTGTCTCTCCAGCAGGTTTTATTGATATTGCATATTTTATTTAGGCCTTTCGAGTGAGTAATGTGCAAGGAGTTAGACTTATGGATGTGGAGCATTTCTAGTAGGACAGGGTCTAATATTGCCTTGTAGGCAAGACACAGGTCACGTCTGAGCAATCTGTATGACACCTAGTAGAGTGATAGTGATTTGAGCCTGTCTGCGTAGGACAGGTGTTGAAGGCCATGGATTCTCTTTGTGAGGTGTTTCTGTGGCTTTTCCAGTTGGTGCAGGTGTTTGGAGAGGTACACATCAAACAGAGTGTTATACTCAATTATTGGTCTAATGAGGGAGGTGCAGAGAGATAATAACCTCCTTTTTTTCTGGATGAAATCCCTTTATTTATGAGGTGAACCAAGTAAAAGGCTTTTCTGACCACTGCCGCTACATGATGGTTGAATGTGAGATTGTTGTCAGCCTGAGTTCCCAAGTATCTCACCACAGGTTGTGTGCTTAGGGGGTTGTCGTTGATGTGGAAATCATGGTGCAGGCAAGTGGGTAAGAGGGATCATATCCAGAGAGTATCACATTCCATTTTTGTAAGCTTTCCTTCTTCATATTACCCATTGTTGGATGTCCGACCCACTTAGAGAAAAAAGACCACTGTGCAAGAGATTCTCTCCCTGCTTCAAAAAAGCGCCATCCAAGATGTTTCCTCAGGCCACTCCAGTTTGTGGTTTTATTAAAGATTCTTTTTGGTTCCAAAGAAATTCAAGGACTTTAGGTCCATTTTTGACATAAGCTTCCTGAATAAATATGTTGAGAAGACCTGCTTTTGAATGGTCTCTGTGCAGTCAGTTCTACTGTGTCTTCAGAAGAATGAATGTATGTGCACCATTGATCTCCAGGACACTTATCTTTACATAAAGATTGCAAAAGAGTCTAGGAGATTTGTGTACCAATCATTACCAATTCAGAGTCTTGCCATTTGGTCTCACTTCAGCTCTTGTGGTGTTCACGAAATTCAAGGCGGTATTAGCAGCCCATCTACGACTATAGGGATACAAGATATTCCCTTACTCGGATGACTGGCTCCTGGCTGCCCCTTCGAAGGAGTGTCTCTTGCAAGCCTGGGACTTAATGCCTTCAGCAGTGTGCCTCCCTAGGCATTTCCTTCAATCTAGGGAATTCCAATCTGATCTCCACTTAAAGCTTGGTATTTCTAGAGTGTCAGGTTGGCACCACTGTAACACTGATATCCCTTCCACAGGACAGAATTCTATCCCTAAGATTTGCAGTACAGAACCTCCTAATGTTTGAAAGTCCCTCAGTGTGCTTAGTTCTGAGGGTATTGTGACTCATGACAGCTTTGATATTGATGGTACAGTTCCTCAGTACCACATGTGGATTCTTCAGTGGCTTCTACAATCACAATAGTCTCAGAGGTTCCACCCTTTTCTCCTCTCCATTGTCATAACTTGGTCGTGCAAAAGAAATCTACATGGGTGGTTACAGTTTCCACTGAAGTTGGTGGGCAGACTCTTCCTAGTCCCCTCGTCAGCAGCAACAGTGACCATGAATACATCCTTGCTGTGGTGAGGGGGGTGGTGTTGTGAAGAGAGAATGGTCCAAGATCTTTGGTCAGACATGGAGGCTTATCTTCACATAAATATTCTGGAGATGAGGAGTGTTCTCATTGTGTTGCAGTAACTAGAGGATTGCCTTTCACTTGGAGTGATAAATATTCAGGCAGACAAAGTGACAGTAGTCTGGTACATAAACAAACAAAAGGGAACCAGATCATACCCACTTTGTTGTGAGGCCATGAGAGTGTGGCAGTGGACAATGGCCTCTCACCGGCTTCAGGCAGTAACACATGTCCCTGGATGGTTCAACAACTTGGTGGATAGGCTCAGCAGGAATCTCCTATTACCTTATGAATGGCCCCTTATTCCATAGATTGACAAATAAATATTTATTTGCTGGAGTACTCCCTGTTGTGACCTCCTTGAAACTTGCCAGAACACAAAATGCAGCAGTTATTTTGCCATAGCACTACCTTGAGGACAAACAACCAGGAGTGCTGTGTCTCATTGTCACCCCCTGGGTTGCTTTATGCCCATCCCTCCTCTTCCCCAATGACCAAATTCCTTCAGAAAGCCTTGCTGTGCAGGGTCAGTGTCATCCTCATAGCCCCATGTTGGCCCAGTCAGACATGGTCATCCCTTTTCAAATGAAACTTGAAGGAATCTACTTGGTTCTTCGATCCACTAGTGGGTATCATCACTCACCCAACCGAGGACTCTCACCTAGACATTCCCAATTTGATGTTAAACGCTTTGTTTCTCCAGTTCTAGTGAAGAAAAGGGAAGTGACTCTTCCCTCAGATGTTGTCCACATTATCATGGCATTGCAAAAAATGTCAGCTCAGAATGTCTGCTACAGTAAATGGAAAACGTTGCATCAGAACATAAAGCCCTTTTCAGCCTCTATTGGGGATTTTCTCTGTTTTCTAACTACCCTGTTAATCCTCTGGCTCCAGTTTCCCTACCATCAAAGTTTAGTTGGCAGCAGTTTCTTCCTTCCATATTGGGTTCCAGGACATTCCACTAGCTTAACACAGATTATGTAAAGCCTTCCTCAAAGACACCTTCTCCTTTGCGTCCTTCAATTAAGGACCTGGCTGCACCTTGGGATTTGAATTTCATTTTAGAAACCCTGTCTAAAACCTTATTTGAGATGTCAGCATCTGCATACTTAAAGCTTCTGTCCTGAACATTAGACAGTCACAAGAAGCTTTATTTCTGCCTTCAGAGAGCAGCATCTTGTATCTTTTGCTTAAAACAAGCTGGGCAAAAAGTTGGTTTTATTTGTAAGTAATATTATTTTGTACCTGATAAAAACAGAAAATGACATTTCAGTATTGTGGAACATTCTGAGACAGCTTCAGATCTTTTCGGAATACAAAATGAATGAAGGAAAACCAAAGGCAATAGCTGTTAACTATGTATCCACACATAAACTGGTTCAGCAATATCCATATTTATGGGAACATGACAAAATTAAGTACTTAGAAGTATGGGTTAAAAAGGATTCTGTTATGGCTGCTAAGGAAATGTGGGGAAAGACTAAACAAAAGATTATACAAAAACTGAGATAGCAAGATATAAGCAGGGAAAACATTTTTAGTCCTTTTAATTTTATACACATCAGGCATATTTTTATCAACCGGAGGTGAAGCTGAGGACAACAATTAATAAAGAGTTGAAGGATTTTATCTGTGAGATAAAGAGGGTAAGATGCAAATGGGATACGTTGATCCTTCCAGTAGAACAAGGTGGTTTGGGATTACCTGATTTGAAGGGATATTTCAGAGCTACACAGTTAAGACTCCTGTACACAGCACAAGAAGAAAGCTATAATTCAAAGTGGAAAGGGGTGATGATGATGAAACGGGGGAAGCTCAAGAAATAAGGATAGACTTGTTTATGTTGTAAGTAATGGTTTAAAAAAGTTTCTTGTTTAAAAAAATAAAGAAATAAAGAGAGACTGTGATTTTGGATACAGATCCTTAAGGAAAGAATAACAATAGCCATGCAGAATATTCTATTCATAAAGTAGCAGAAAGTAAAGAACTAAGCCAACATGGGAATGGAGAAAAGAGATTCTGCCTATAAAGATGGCTGCAGTTAGGGGTACAGAGAATAGGCAAGAGGGGGCTGGAATTTACTGGAGAAAACTGGCAAAGGAACCAAGGTATTAGGAGAAAATAATTAGAGTGGGAAAGGTAGTAGAATGGGAAGAGGTGAAGAATACATATGGACTACAGGCTAGAGCTTGCCTTCCCTATCAAGGACTGGTATCAGAGTATAGGAAAAGAGAAAGGACTAGGGGGATCCTAAGTGAAAGACCAGCACTGGTAGAGTTTTTAGTTGAATCTAGAACAGAAGCTGCTGTTAAAAAGGGATAATTAGTATGGCATGTAAAATATTGCATAACTATAAGAATCAATCAGAGGAGGTTAGAAAGGACTGTGAGGAGAGATTGGATATGCAGGTCACAAAGAAATAGCAAATATATATATGTATGTGTGTGTGTGTGTGTGTGTGTGTGTGTGTGTGTATATATATATATATATATATATATATATATATATATAGGGTTTATATTAGAACATCGAAGTTTCAGAACTTCGAATGTTCTAATATCGACACCTAATAAGCGAAAGCTGAAAATAGCGAAGTCTTGAATAAACTAATTCTTTCCTAGGGAAAGAATTCGGTTGTCCGTTCCTGTCGCTTCGCTATTTTCAGCTCTGCGGTGGAAAGTTACAGTCGGGTTCAGGTAACTGCACGATTGTGTGGACATGAGGGTTAGGGTGGGATAGGTGAGTTAGGGTTAGGGCGCGGGTCAGGTAAGTGTACGAATGTGTGGACGTGAGGGTTAGGGTGGGATAGGTGAGTTAGGGTTAGGGTGCGGGTGAGGTGTGTGTGCGATAGTGACGGACCTTAGGGTTAGGGTTTGGGTTAAGGTAAGTGGGTAGATAGTGGTGTATGTACAGTTTAGTGTAGGTTTAGATGTAAGATTTTAGGTGTATGTGTGTGGATTGCTGTTTGTTTGGTGTGTTTGTGTTGTGTGTATGTGTTTTGGAACAGCAAATTTTTTCCCTAGGAAAAAATTTGATGTTCTAAATTTTCGGTCTTATCAGTTTTCGGTTAGTAGGTGTCGATATTAGAACATTCGAAGTTCTGAAACTTCGATGTTCTAATATAGATCCTATATATATATATATATATATATATATATATATATATATATATATATATATATGTCTTTGAAGATTTAGGATTTTTGCTTGAAGTGTTGCCTGGGTATTTTTATACCCCAAACAGATTCCATTTTTTTCCCTCTGGTAGATTGCAAATGTTGGAGGTGTGATGGGGAAGAAAGTGGTAATTAGGAACATATTTTCTGGGAGTGGAATGAGCTTGCAGACTTTAAAACATACCCTGCAGACTACTTTGTTAGAAGTACTGTGTGAGCATTTTTTTTTGAGCTGTGATTCAGGATCTGAATTGCCTAGACACAGTAAGGCTTTACTGAGTTTAATTCTGTTGGGTTCTAAACTAGAAAATGGAAATCAAAGTTTAAGCCAGCCATATTAGAAGTAGCAAATGTAGTAACAGAAACAAAAGAACTGGAAGTGGGATCTTTACAAAAATGTAGGAGCAAATTACATAGAAAAAATGGGAATTGCGGGACTAGTACATGCAGAATAATGTTTTGGAGGAGGAGTAAGGTTTAAGGGAAGGCAGAAATGATTGACAATGAATGATTATATGTGGTGCATAATATGTGCAAACGAAAATATGTCTGGCTGGTTGGCCAGAGCCATGTCAGCTTCTGTGGCATTTTCAGATCTCATTTCTTGGATGACATTTGTCAAGCAGCAACTTGGTCTTCTTTACTCATGTCCTTAAGCAATATAAATTGGAGAGCTTCCTTCAGAACTTCCATCCTGAAGGGTCTAATGGCATGAAGCCCCTTGGAATTTCCATAGTCGGGGATTCTGACCCATATTTCTGATTGGATATACTGAATGAATAAGATAGGAAATTTATGTAATTATCTTTCATTCCAGTCCAGCCAATACGACAACCCTCCTTGTTTGTCTTGATCATAGATAATGCCTGAACACTCTTTTTGTAACCAGATTTTTCTCAGAATGACTAAGCTACCAAGTAATGTAGTAAATGGGGTGCCCCCCATTAAACTTGAGAGAGGACTGCACTGATGCCTACCTCTGCAGCATCTGTATGTACAAGAAATTCTTTCAGAAAATCAGGAGCTGTGAATATGAGCTTAGAACATAGCATGTTGTTTAACTATTAAAAAGCTTGTTCCATTAAATTTATCTATTGTACCTTTAGTGGATTCTTACTTTTATTTAACACAGTTGGGGAAAAGCAGCACTGGCAAAATCAGGAAGAAACATCTGATAATAGCTGGGGAGGTCTAAAAAATGTTTCATTTGCTTTTTAATGCTTGGTGTGAACCAGTTTAGTACTGCTTCCCCTTTTTTAGTCCGTGGTTTCACATGCCCTTGCCCTAGCACGTAGCCCAATTTGCAGGTTCTGCCATTTTCAACTTGAGCTAGATCAGCCATCTATGCAGCCCATTACACTTTAAAATTGCTTGGACTTTGGTTTAGCTGAGCTCATCGTCTTCTGTGTGCAGTCTGCATGTCCTCCCTGTGTTTGTGTCGGTTTCTTCCAGGTGCTCTGGTTTCCTCCCACATTCCAAACACATGCAGTAGGTGCATTGGACACTCTTAAGTTGGCCATAGTTGTGAGTGTGTGGTGTGGAAGAACTATTGTGGCAGGGCTAGACACCTGATGGTGTAAACCTTGGCTGTAGATGATTGTCACTGTTGAAGTGATACCCCGACCCCATGTGCAAAACATGGGAAAAAGGGGCTGTGGATGGATGGATGGATGGATCCTGGAATGTTGCTGCATATATGTTTTGGTGGGATCTAAAGATTCTATCTATCATGCTCTGGGATGCTGTACATGCTTTATGGAGGCTAAAAGGCAACACTTAAAAATGGAAGAGCCCATCAGATGTAGAAAACACTGTTGTCACCCCCCCCCCCTTTAGTATCTGGAGCTAGTAGGATTTGCCAATGCTTTTGGTTAGGTCTAAAGTGGGCAGAAACCTAGCTTTGCACAGTTTCTCAATCAGCTTGTCCCTTTGGGCATAGAATAAGAATCAAGTTTAGACATGTTGTTTAGCTTCCTGAAGACTTTGCAAAGTCATGTAGGCCCATTAGGTTTTTTTTACCAGTAGTTTGTGACTTCCATTTACTCCAGGTTTCTTCTGAAACCCCAAGTGTAAGCAACTTTTATACTTTGCCCCTTACTGCTTGGCATTGGAACTCTGTTATTTCTCCTTCTGAGTTATACAGAATTAAACTGGTTTTACCAGGCAACTTTGATAATTTGACCCTGTTTTTCAGTATGAATTATTTTACTTCCTTTTTCTTAGGCGCTCATTGTATATCTCCTTACAGCATACTATGGGTCATTAATTTCTCCTGCAAACATATGTACTACAGAAACTTCAATAGAAGTTTCTTTTCATGATTTCAGAATGTTTATGTGACATAATTGTCCGGATTTCCTTTTCCCCAGTTGTATCACCTTATAGTTCACTTCACTTACTTTCTGTTGTTTTTTTTTTTTCAATAAACATCTTTATTAAATTTTCACACATGGCATAGGCAATCTTACATTTATACAAATGAAAAACAAACAACATGACACCACTTTAGTTATGAACATTGTACGTCACAGACACCATTGAAACAACTGTAGTTGCAAACATTATACATCACTTATAATCTATCAAGTCATTGTCTAAGCATTATGTGGCTCACTCAAATCCTATCTCTTAAAACTTGTTTCTGCTCTGCTTATATTGTTCTCACAATTCCCATTTTTTCCTGTGTAGTTGGCTCTCTCCCTTTTCTAAAGATCCCAATTCCATTTTTTTTATCTCTGTTACTATATTCACTACTTCTAGTAAAGTTGGTCTAGACTTTGATTTCTGTTTTCTAGTAATTGTTTTTTTGGCAGCCACCATAATTAGACTCAGCAAGGCTTTACTATGTCTAGGCAATTCTGATTCTGTATCATAAGTCAAAAAAATAATCTCTCAAGTCAGTCCAGTCTGCTCACCCAGCATATCCGATAGAGCGGTACAGAGGGAATCCCTAAAGTCTGCCAGCCCATTACACTCCCAAAAAAATATTTCCAGACACCTCTTTCTTGCCAGTCACAACTCCAACACTTACTATCCACTTGAGGAAAAATTCTTTGCAGTCTACTTGGGGTATAAAAATACCTATGCAAACACTACCAGGCAAAGATCCTAAATCTTCTACACTTTATTACATATTTGGGAGATATACATATGTCCTCCCATTGTCTCTTTGTGAATTGTTTATCCAGTCTCTCTTCCCAGTCCTTTCTAAGCTCCTCTGATTTATTTTTATAATTATTATGCAGCATTTTATATGATTTACTAATTATTCATTTTCTAATGGCAGCTTCTGTTCTAGATTCTATTAAAAACTCTACCAGTACTGGTCTTTCATTCGGGAGCCCCCAATTTCTTTCTCTTTGCCTATACTCTGATATCAGTCCTCGATAGGGAAGGCAATCTCTAACCTGCAGTCCAAATAAATTCTTGGCCTTTTCCCATTCTATTGCCTTTCCCTTTCTAGTTGTTTGCTTCCAATACCTTGATTCCTTTGCCAGTTTTCTCCAATAAATTCCAGCCCCCTCTTGCCTATTAACTGTATCCCTGACCACAGTCATCCCTATTGGCAAAATCTCTTCTTCATTCTTGTGCTGGTTTGGTTCTTAGAATGCTCCCTGCTATTTTATGAATATAATCCTCTGTATGATTTTTGTTCTTCTTGAGAGTCTGCATCCAAAATCCCAGTCTCTCCTTATTTTTGAGCTTCCTCCCTGTATCAGCATAATTCCTTTCCACTTTGAATTATAGTTTTCTGCTTGTGCTATGTACAAGAGCCTTAACTGTGTTGCTGTAAAATACCCCTTCAAATTGGGTTATCCTAGTCCGCCTTGTTCTATTGGGAGAATAAGCTTATCCCACTTGACCATTGCTGTCTTTCCTTCCCAGATAAAATCCTTCAACTCTGTTTTAATTACTATCCACAGCTTTTCCTCTGGTTGATAAAAATATGCCTGACCTGTGTATAAGACTAAAAGGACTAAAAACATTTCAGTGGCTTGTATCTTTGTGTCCATATCCATATAACAAAGCTTCCAGTTTCTAATTTTTTGTATTATATTTTGTTTAGTCTCTTTCCACATATCCTTAGCTGCCACAACAGAGTCATTTGTAATCCGTACTGCTAAATACTTCATTTTATCATGTCCCCATAAATATGGATATTGTTGGACTAATTCGTGTGTGGGTACATAATTTACCTCTATTGCCTGTTTTAGCTTAGTTAATTTTGTATCCCAAGAAGATTTGAAACTGTCTTAAAATGTTCCACAGCACTGCAATGTCCCTTTCTGGTTTTGTCATGTATAAAATAATATCATCTACAAATAGAGCTAGCTTTTCCTGACTACCATACCAGTTATATCCTTGAATTTCTGAATCCCTTATTTTCTTTGCCAGTGGTGCTAAATATAATGCAGACAACAAAAGGGAAAGCAGACAACTATGCCTGGTTCTTCTCCTCAAGCAGAAATTATCGGAGAGGACCACACCTTAATTAGCACCTCAGATCCCTCATATATTCTTGTAATCAACCTTATAATTGTATCAGGAAAAGCAAATGCTTCCATTGCCCAGCTCATGAAGTCCCAGTCCACTCTGTCAAATGCTTTCCCTGCATCAAGACCCACCAATAAAAGTGGCATTTTTTTACATTCTGCTTCCCTCTGGCACTTACTTTCTGTTGTTATTACACAAGGGTCTTGCCACTTGGTAAAGAACTTGTTTTCTGCAGTGGGTACTAATTTAAGTACCTTATCTGCTACTTAAATACTGTCTCAACTGAGCATTGCTGTTATACATTCTGTGTTGTGCCTGCTGTGCTATTACAGTGTGATGTTTCACTGGTGGCATCATAGTTCTCAGCGTGTCCTGCAGGTCTGAAAAATGGCCTGCTACACTTTTAAAGGGGGTGCATTATTTTCTTCCATGTGTCCTTTGCTAACAAACTTTGAGATGCCTACTGTTTGGCAATTTACTAGATGCAAAAACCTAGCTGAATTTGGGGTAATTTTCGTACAGCAAAGAGGACTTAAGAAGCTGTTCGAGGCCTTACCATTTCTACTCCATCATTTGAGGGTGCTGTATAGATGTCCTTAGCAATTTCACTCTAAAGCACTGAGATAGTTCATGCATTACTCAAGGCATAAATGAGATACCTTGCTTAGCAAGGATTTCTCAGGGAATTCTTACCCTGGAGAAGATCACTTTTATTTATTGATTTTTTTTAACTATACATTGGTGCTTTGAAGGGTACTTCTTCAAGAAACTTTGTCGTATAATCAGTAATTACAAGAATATACCGATGCCCATTACTGATTTCACTGTGTGTTCAAAAAAGACCCCTACAATGGGCAGACATATCAGAGAATTCTTAAATTCTTGGTTGAGTGCTGTTCTTTGGCACTCAAGAGTATTCAGCCAGAAAGATGTTCATCGTGTTTCACTGTTGCAGTCCTTATTAATGAGTTATCTGGCTCCCGAGTACCAAGGGTAAAGGAATATGACGTCGGCTGCCATCGGTTATATAGGACGTCAGTATCCTTGATACAAAAGGAGGCAGCCGAATCACTTCCTCAGTCTTCCTTGCCGCGGAGCCCGAAGCAGAAGCTTTTTTGCACGAGTGCCGGTCGGCTGTTTAGCTTTTTGATTCTGACTACGAAAGTTGCAGTCATCTACAACTAAGTACCCCATTGGGGATCCTCTTTTTTCTTGCCTAACGAATGTCAGAAAAAATTAATAATTGTCTTACCTGTGGAAAGCAGATTCCCCATAGAGATTTTCATTCTTACTGCATTATTTGTTTAGGCCCTGACCACGACATTCCTAATTGTGATCTCTGTGCTTCCATTAATCCACGTACGATTTGTCGTCAGATTAAGCTCTTAGCTAAGCACTTTGGAGTTTGGCCCGAGTTTGTCGGTATGTCGTCCGCTGGTCTGCAGGCCTCGGATATGCCTAAGAAGCATAAGGACAAAGACCGAGACAGGCTTCAGAGAATCAAATCTTCCGACAACGTTAGGTTGGTCGTCAGTTCAGCGGTAGTCAGTGAGGCACCTTTGCAGCCCCTGAAGTCTGCAGATTTACCAGCTTTGGCCTCCAGTGAGACCATTTCTGAGTCCCCCATGCCTCCGGCTTCCATTTTGTCTTCGGACTGTCAGCCTGGGACAAAGCAGGCTCCGGTTTCAGAGGCCTCAGTTCCTCATTCTGACAGCAGGCACATACCGACAACTTCCTCGGTGGTCAAGCCTTCTGAGTCCTTCCGTCTGTCAAGTAAATCCTCTAGTCGCAAGCCTGTGAAGAAACAGACTCCAGTTGCTCCTCTTTCCCCTCAATCTCAGATGGTTAAAATGGCTAATGATCTTTTGACTCATATTAGGGGCTCTCAGCCTCCTCCTTCCAAAAGAGGCATGGGTTTCTCCCCAGAAGCTTTATCCTTTTCTGGCTCTGAGACGTCTAGCATTTCTGCTGATGAAGAGGTGGCTTCTCAGGTTTTTTCTGTTTTTGAGGATTCTGATGCAGAGGAATCCATTCCTTCTGCTTCTCCTCCAGAAGATTTTTCTTTTGGGGATACTTTGAATACTGTTAGGGAACATTTTAAATGGGAAGGTCAAGAATACTCTCAATCTAAGGAAAGGATCAGAAAATTCTTAGATTTGCCTCAACACAAGCCTCTGGCTATTCCGCCTGTGTTGGAGGTTGTGGATGATGTTTTTCTGGAAAATTCCTTGACCCCCAATTCTGTTCCTCTTGCTCCCAGGAAACCTGACAGATACTATAGAGTTCCTGATTCTCATTTGTTTCTTTACCGTAATCCTCTGGCTGGCCCAGAGGTTATTTCTCTGGGGCCTAAAGGGGTTAAGGCTACTGTTTTCAGTAATTCTGTTCCTTCTGATAAAGAAGCTAGGAATCTAGACAGGTGGAGAAAGAAGGTTTATACTTCTGCCACTCTGGCTGTTAGGTCTATCAATTGTCTCTTTCATATGCTCAGGTATCAGCAGCATACTTTGGAGGCTATTAAGTCAAACATTTCAAGTGTGCCCCTCTTGGCGGAGAATAAAGCTATGCAGGATTTGCTGAATTTTGCCAGTCTTGTCAACAAGCATTTCTTACACTGTGGTTTTGATGCTCTTGAAGCCTTCTGCAGGGCTGCAGCTACTGGATTAGTTATCAGGAGGCATGCTTGGCTCAGAGAACAGCTCCTTCCAGAGCCTGTCAAGGCAAAGCTTTTAGATGTACCTTTACACAAGACACACTTTTTGATAGTAAAGTGGAGGAGGTTCTCAAGAAGATGGAGGATAAAGCCAAGTCCATGCATATGGTTAAAGACTTTCTGCAAGTTCAACCTCCTCGTTTTAGCAGGAACTACCCTTCTAAGAGTTGGATGTTTCCCGATACTAGCAGACAGAACCATTCTGGGACCAGAGGTTACATATCTGCTAGGGGTCAGGGGGCTACCCCTCAAGGGACTAAACAATGGCATGCTTCCAAGTCTGAGTCAGAACGTTCTAAGCCCGCATTTCAGTCCAAGCATTCTCAATGAATTTATCCAACTTCTGCCTGTTTCTGCTTGCCTGGAGTCTCCTTTGGTGGGAAGGTTGGCCATTTTTGCAAAGGTTTGGCACACCATCACAGACGGCAAATGGGTAGTCAGAACTGTATCCCTAGGACAAAAATTTTCTTTCCACACCTTTCCCATGCACAAAGGATTCCCGGACATTCCTTCAAATCAAAGGGCAGAAGTGGAAAAACAAGTTTTGTCTGTTTTGCATCTGGAGGCAGTAGAATCAGTCCTGCTCAGCAGGTAGGCCAAGGCTTCTACTCCAGACTGTTCTTAGTGCCAAAAAAAGAAGGCACCTGGCTGCCTATCCTTGATCTATCCATTCTGAACTCTTTCCTGGTGATTCCAAAGTTTAAAATGCTCACTCTACAGAAGTTGCTACCAATGTTGGACAAGGACTCTTGGCTGGTAACTTTAGATCTCAAAGAAGCTTATCTGCACATCCCTAGTAGGGAAAGCTGCAGGCAGTTCCTTTGCTTCACAGTGAACAAGCAACATTACCAATTCTCTGCACTGCCCTTTGGCTTATCTACTGCTCCCAGAGTTTTTACAAAGTGCCTGGCTCCAGTCATTGCCTTTTGCAAGCAGAAGAAAATCCAGATTTATCCTTACTTGGATGACTGTCTGATTCAAGCAGAGTCTCGGGAGCAGCTGTTGAAGGATTTGGAATTTGTAAAGACACTTCTCTCTTCTCTGGGTTACACTCTCAACGAGCAAAAGTCGAAAATGGTACCAACCAAAGATAACATTCCTGGGTGCGAGTCTGAACACAGCCGCCCAGGTGATATATCTCACCCAGGAGAAGCAGACAACTCTTTCAGCCTACATCAAGGACTTGGCAGGCCTGTCCCAGCTCCCTGCAAAGAAATACCTGCAAGCTCTTGGATTCATGGCCTCTTGTATTCTCATGATTCCATATGCAAAGCTGCATATGAGGAAATTGCAGTGGTTCCTCAAGATCGTTGGTGTCAACACTCGCAGGACCTAGATGTAATAATTCCTCTGCTTCCTTGTCTGCAGAGAGAGTTTCTATGGTGGACGACAGCCTGTTTGCAAAACAAGGACACTCCTTTCCGTCCACCTCCTGCAAGTCAAGTCCTGACCACAGACTCATCTGACTCTGCCTGGGGAGCTCACCTGGATGGCAGATGCGTACAGGGATGCTGGAACGCCCAGCAGATGCACTTGCACATAAACCTGAAGGAATTAATTGCAGTCCACCAGGCCTTACTGACTTTCAAGCATCTTCTTTCTCCTGGAACTCTGCTGGTAAGAACAGACAACACCACAGTCGTGTGGTACATCAACAAACAGCAGCGACTCATTCTTACCCCCTATGCAGGCAGAGCATGATTCTATGATCCACAGTAGCATCATTGGGCCTACATCTTCTAGCTCAGTTTCTTCCAGGGAGACTCAGTGTTTTGGCAGACCAGTTGAGCAGACAAACCCTGGATCCTCACGAGTGGCAGCTGAATAGAACAGTCTTTTACAGCATCATTCAGCATTGGGGCACTCCTCAGGTGGATCTTTTCTCCTCCTAGGACAACCACCTTCTGCTGCTTTTTTGTACCAGACAGCATCACAGCAAAGCCTGGAAAGTGGATGCTCTGTCTTTCCCTTGGCTCTACTCTTAGTTTATGCCTTCCCTCTTCTTCCTCTTCTTCCCAGAGTATTGATGAAGATCAGGGACGAAAGACCAAGGACCATTCTC
This sequence comes from Protopterus annectens, assembly GCF_019279795.1. Lineage (NCBI taxonomy): Eukaryota > Metazoa > Chordata > Ceratodontiformes > Protopteridae > Protopterus > Protopterus annectens. The sequence goes on from NC_056737.1 coordinate 1,618,480,796, forward strand.
ATAACTCCAGACTGGCCCAGGCAGCATTGGTATCCACTGCTTCGCAGTCTCTCCCAGTTCCCTCTGTGGATCTTCCTCTGAAACCAGATTTTTTGGTTCAGGAAGGGGGGGGGTTTGCATCCTCATCTTCAGTCTCTCCTTTTGGCAGCATGGCTCATTGTATGACTCCTTCCTTTTCTTCTTCCCTTTTCTAGCAGGTGGTTGCCTTACTTCATGAGGTCAGGAGGCCTAGCACTAGGAAGTCCTACGCTGGCAAATGGGAAAGATTCTCTTATTGGATGCAGGAAAAAGGGGAATCTTCTTCTCAGCCTACACTTCCTCTGATCCTGGAATATTTGGCTGAATTGCTTCAAAGTGGACTTTTCTTTTCTTCTATCAAGATCCATGTTTCAGCTATTTCTGCTTATTGTTCTTTTGAGCAGCCCATTTTCTCTCATCCCTTGATGAAAATGTTTCTCAGAGGTGCTAGCAACTTAAAACCTTCCAAAAGGGCTCATACTCCAGCCTGGGATCTTAATTTTGTATTGGAGAAGCTCACTCTTCCTCCTTTTGAGCCAGCTGCCACTGCACATTTAAAGTTTCTCTCTTGGAAAACTGCATTCCTCTTGGCTATATCTTCAGCAAGGAGAGTTTCAGAACTGCAGGCTTTGATGGCTGTGGAGCCTTTTCTCATCTTCCATGCAGATCGTGTCTCCCTGAGGACCAATCCTTCTTTTATGCCGAAGGTGGTTTCTAGCTTGACTCTTAACTAGTCCATTCACATTCCTACCTTCTTTCCTGTTGTTTGTCTTTTCGGCTTTTAGGGGTCGCCACAGCGGAACTCCGGTCTGCTAATGATTGGCAATTGATTTTTATGGTGCCGAGTTGCCAGCCCGATGCCCGACCTTCAGTGAAGGCACGCCCATTCACGCATGTCTTTCGAAGGCCACTCAACTGCGGGGAGGACATGCAGACTCCACACAGAAGGCAGTCCAGCCGTGAATCGAACAGGAGAACCTCTTACTGTGAGGTAACAACGCTACCGCTGTACCACCGCGGCTTCCTACCTTCTTTCCTAATCCTCAAAATAAAGGGGAAAGAATCCTGCATTCTCTTGTTGTACACAGACAGCTCAGGTTCTATCTGGATAGGACTAAGGATCTTCGGAAATCAGCTCAACTGTTGGTCAGCTTTGCTTCTGGAGCTCAGGGCAAATCAATTTCTAGGCAAACCATTTCTAAATGGATTGCACACTGTATTAATTTCTGTTATTATTTTCATGGCAAGGTTCCTCCTCAAGGGATGAGGACTCACTCCACTAGAGCAGCCTCCATTTCTGGTGCCTTTTTGAGGGGTGTCCCTACTAAGGACATTTTTGAGGCTGCCACTTGGTCTTCTGTACATACTTTTACAAAGCATTATAATTTGCCCTTGCTTTCTAGTTCCAGGATGGGGTTGGCACTGCTGTTCTGCAGGGCATTCTCTCCAATTCTTGATTGGGTTGGTACCTCCTTCCTCTTCTCTGGGCTTTGGTAATCATCTGTAAGTAAGAACTGCAACAGTGAAACACGAACATAGTACAGTTGTGTACACTTACCATAAATGTAGATGTTCGAGTGTATTTACTGTTGCAGTTCTGGTTTCCCTCCCTCCTTCCCCCTGTTTTGTTATTTTTCTGCTCTCCTTTCCTAAGGTGCAGGCATTTTTTGGTTTGTTTTACCAAGGATTATTGATATTTATCTAAGCCTTGTATTTATGGGGGCTCCTGACATTTGTGGCAAGAAAGAATGAGGAAGTGACGTCTGCTGCCTCCTTTTGTATCAAGGATACTGACGTCCTATACAACTGACGGCAGCTGACGTCATATCCCTTTACCTTTGGTACTCGGGCCGATCGAGGGCTACCCGGGGAACAGATAACCTATGGACTGCAACAGTGAATACATTCGAACATCTACATTTATGGTAAGTGTACACAACTATACTTTCCCTTTCTCCTTTATATCAGGCCAACAAAATCTACTCAAAACTCTAGCCTTTGTTTTTTCCATTCCTAAATGACCGCTCAAAATGTGTCTTGAGTCCTAATTTCATTACAAATGTTCTAAAATGTTTTGGCATTAATATCTGTCTCATTGTCCTGTTCCATCTATTTACTTATTCTGTATAGCAGGTCACTTATTATCCCAAAGTAGTGTATGTAGTAGACTGTTCTGTTCTTTAGGTTCCCAATTTACTCTCTCTATGTTCTCTGTAACTCTATTTACAGTGCTGTTCTCTCACTGAGCTTTCTTGAAATTGGCATAATTTGTGTGGAGGTCAAACAAGTCAGTGTGTCCCCTCATTATCATGATGTGAAGTAGAGGCCATTGTCTGCTGCCCTTCAAATACAGTACTGGCGTTTACCCTTCATCCAGTTCCTCCTGTATAAAGGGTATTTCCTGAAAATAATTTTCTTTCATCAGATGTACTGGCTTGTTCCCTATCTGTTCCTGAGAGGTGATCCTTGTTGGAGAATTTTTTTCTGTTTCCAGCTGGCTGGCTGCTTTGGTATAGTGGGGACAGTGACCCCTTTTTCTGTTTGTTCACTAGGTGACCCATCTTTTTCTTCAGTTTCTATTTCACTTTCTTAACTAGTGGCCTCTCTCTGCCACTCTGCACTCCGACTTCTATTATAACTTAACTGTTGGAGCCTTTTGGTAACACTCCCACTCACTGTCATGCCATGTACAGATTTCCTTCAGTATTTTAATGCAGGTATTTTGACAAGACTCTGTAGTGGGTTTATTTAATCCTTCCACCCTGACTCAAATAGACTTTCTTTGTGTCTTCTAGTCCTACATTTTTCTCTTACCTGGGGTGATGTACTTCTAGCCACAGTTGAAACCTTTTTCCCTTGTCTCTCAGCTGCTCAGAATTTTGCATAGCATCATGACTTTTTTAATCATATTTGTGGTCTGCCCCACACAAAATTTAGCGTTTTCTGGCATATTGCTGAAAACTTCTGTCATTACATTATGCCAGTCATTTAAGTTTCAGACTTGATATAAACCTAGAAAGGTGTCAGAAGGATAAGAGCAATATTTAAATCTGTCACTAATTTTTGGGCCTTTGTCTGTGCAGCCTAGTAACTTACTATGACCCTATACCTCATTGTCCCTCTTCAAACGCAATCTAGACGACTGGATGGGTAACCGTAAATTCACCCCGGGGGTTCCACCTGTGTCCCTCTTGGACACGAGCAGTGGGTGTCAATTGTGGAAATAAGGGTGGAACTTAGCCAGGCTTGTAAGGGCCCTAGGGCCATTAGCCTAGTAACTTCCTATGATCCTATTATTTTTGGCTTTGTCCACAATTCTTGTGCTAAGAGTTTGAAAGCCATGCTCCCCTGTAGCTTCCATAGTTCTTTAAACCGAAGAAAATCCTGGCCAGTGATTACATCATGAGACAAATTGGGTTCCAGAGCTGCAGGATTTAATATTTTACCCAAGAGAGTCTGCATTTCTGCTTGTGCTACAGAGTTTTCCTTTTTATTGCCATGCACACATAAATCATTTTAATATTCTGCTTATTATTTGCTGTATGTTTGCAAATATGTTGTGCTTTCACCAGAATACTTCTTCCTTAGTCCAATAATTATAGTAATTAATCCTTTCTTTTGCAGTACTACATTTCATAAGTTTGGTGCTACCACAATGTTAGAAAGCAAGAGTCTGCATTTCTAACAGTTGACAACTCAGCATTGTCACAGCTTATTTGTGTAGTGTGAGAAACACTTTGTTTAACAGACTCCTGTATTAACAGTTTTTGCAGGTATTGGATTGCTGTCATTAACTTTATAGTGCCTAGTTGTATGTCCTTTTCCACAGCATTTAAAACAGATCAGTTCAAATGATGACAACTGGCTTTGCTACACCTGTACAAAAGCATGTTTTGGGTGTGAAGGCTTATTTCTAGCACTTTCTACATGCAAGTCTGACTTAGTAGTAAATGCTATACTACTACAACTAGTTGTTCAGGTGACTTGAGGATCACCTTGGGCTACACATTTTCTTAAGTTACTAGGGAGTGTCATTTTAAATTTTTATACAGCCAAATTTCCTAAACTTTTACTTAAATTTCTTATGTGAACTTCTAGTCATAATGTAAAAAATATGTAGCAAGTCACCCCTGTGAGCTTTCACTGATTTGTCCATACAAAATACTTGCTGATGAAATTTACAGGACTGCACTTTGGGTGAATCCTGAGTCCTTGCTTAAATGTCTTCTTTATTTTTGGTACATGTGTATCGGAATCTTCCATATCAGTGTAGGGTTTCATGGCCTCTCCAGTTAAATAGGATGACAGAACTCTGGTCCATTCTTTCTTGTCCTAGTTCTCCTTAGCTGTATACCTTTTAAAAGCAACTAGACAAGTCTCTGTATCCTCCTGTGATACCAGCTTTTTCAGGGTGGTACTAGAATTCTAGACTCTGAAGAGGTAGACTGATTAACAGGGGAGAAAATGTGGTGCTGGTTGTGATATCTAGCAGGTGTCAGTGTGTCCTTTCTTGAAGAATGACCAGGCACTGGTCAGTAACTGCGCACCCCTCCTGAAGTGGCATGACTGTGAGTTATTTAGTTTTTGATCAGCTACCATAATTCTCTTCCAAACGTCAGCAGTAGATTGTATTAATAACTTGCTTATATCCAAAATCTTGTTTTTGTTTTACAGATTTGGATTGCAGGGTTAGAAATACTTAATATCTGTCTTAGATTATGACTGTTCATGTTAGATTCCCAGAATACACACTAACCTTGTCTAAGGTATGCCTTCATTTTGGATAATGTCTTGTTACTTAAACTGAGAGTATGCTGGGACATATGGGCACTGGTACATGTTCTTCTATTCACTTGCTGCAGTATTCTTAACCTGCCAATACTGGCCAGTATACAAAAGTCTTATACTACTGTAGGGTACGTGGGATGTCACACGTAGGCTGCTGTTGGATGTAGACCATAAAAATGACATAGGCATCTACCATCCTCAGAATTTTTCTGCCGCCAGTCAGAACGCCATTCCGACTATTGGTCTGATCGTTTCAGCATTTGCGATTTCAGCTTTTTGCCAGATAAGTGCCCTATTGGGGAGTTTTTTCTCTTACGACTGGTTTGGTTTTGTCATCCAAGAAGGGCAAGTGCCAGTGAGGAAGACAAATTCTACATGAGGACAGCCATTCTTGGTGTCTCTCTTATTTAGGCTCTAACCATGACCACAAGTCCTGTACCATTTCCCAGTTCTTTGTTCCAGAGACCCTTAGAAGCAGGCTTTCCTCTCTTGCTATATATTTAGAGAACTAGCAGATTAAGCTGCTAGCTAAGCATATGGAGGGTACCTTGGGGTCTGACGCTGAGCCGATGAAGCACAAGACCAAGAAACCATGGCCTGTGGCTTCCACTGCACCTCTAACGTCAGGCATTTCTCCTAAGGTACTTGTCAGCACGGAGGTTCATCTGAATTCAGGCATGGATTCACAGGCTGCGCCCAGTTATGAGGCCACCTTGATGCAAGCACATCTGTGGAGGTTGAACAGACATCCGATGAGGATGTCATGGGGGATCCTAGGCTTGAAAGTACAGAAGGTCCTAGGGGGTTACCTTGCACCCAAGCAAGAGAGGAGATACAGTCAGATACATTTCAGTGGTGGCCTTTGCCTGGTCCTCTGATGTTGCATAGGATCGTTTCTCTTGCAAAAAAAAAAAGACTAAGCATACAGAGAGGCCCCTACAGATTGGCAGACCTTTTCTCAAAGTTTGTTTCAGGCCTTCATGGCCCTTAAGCCGCCTTCCTCTCAGCCTGCTCCTACAACTGCTTCCCAGCATTCTCAAAAAAGGGTTAGGGACAATGACTCATCTGATGACTTTTCCCCTTATGAAAAGGAATCTCTGGATTATTCCACACAAATCCCTTCCCCCCAGGAATATGTTTCCCTTGAAGAGGAGAAAGTCAGTGTTGACTCCCTTATGGAGGAGGGACATTGAGTCATCTGATGAATTTTCCTCTAATGAAGAGGAATCTCTAGATTATTCCACACAAATCCCTTCCTCCCAGGAATATGTTTCCCCTGAAGAGGAATCAGTTAGTGCTGACTCATCTGTGGAAGAGATATCCTTTAGTGAAACTCTCCTGAAAATGGGAGATACTTCCCAATTTTCTGAAGTTCAGAAAAGATATTATCAACTTCTACATGTTGATGGCCCTGGCCCCTCTGCAGTTCCACCTGTGCATTCTGCATTTCTGGATGCCTTTCACAATGCTTCACAAACCCCAGACTCCAAGGCCTCGGTCCCCAAGAAGTCAGACCGCTTCTATAAGGTCCCTGAGTATTGTAAATTCCTCTTTAGGTGCCCTACTGCCGACACAGCAGTTATTTCTGTAGTTACAGACAAACCTTCTAGGATGCTTCCCTCCTCTAATCTTCTCACATCAGGCAAAGAGAATAGAACCCTTGAGAGACTGGGTAAAAGGGCCTATACATCAGCCACATTAGCTTTCAGGGCCAGTAATTATCAGACACATATGACAAAGTACTCCTTACAGCTTTTGTCTCAGGCATCTAGTGCCACTGTAGATCTTCCAGATTCATAAGGAAATGCCTTGGCTCCACCTATCCTGGGAGCTTCCTCACAAGTAGCAAAACATTCCATTAAATGCAGCTGTGATACTGTGGAGTCTTGTGCCAGGGCAGCTGCTACTGGGTCAGTTCTTTGGAGATTTTCCTGGCTCAGGGTGCAGCCCCTCCAGGATTATTGTAAGTCTAAGTTAATGGATGCACCACTAGACAATTCAGCCTTATTTGGTAAGGTAGAAGATTCTCTATTTAAGTCCCTACAGAAAAAAAAAAAACAAGGGACTCAAGGAGCTGAAACATCCTGGTTTCTCCCGTGCCCAGGTTTCACAATAATTTCCCTTCTAAGCTCTTTTTCTTCCATAGCCTCACTCAACACCCCTCCAGTAAGCCTTCTATAGGAGACGAGACAACAGAAGCCTAGGAGTTCTCAGCCATCCTCACAACAAAGGCAGTCCTTTCCTGACAAAGCACGGAGTCTGTGACTACTCTGTAGATGTATGCCTTTCCCCTCATTCCCTTCACCTGTTACATGCTCACGGGGGTGTGGGAAAGCATCACCCAAGACACATGGGTTTTTTCCGTAATCAAAAAAGAATATTTCATGGTTTGGCACTCCACCCCCACTTTCAGGGGCATCCCTCAACTCCCCTGAGAGCAGTTACCCCTCTTCCCAAGCTTTGACAACAGGGCTCCATTGAAAAAGTTCCTAAATCATCAAGAGGAAAAGGCTTCTATTCAGGAATGTTCTTAGTACTCAGAAAGGATGGCCCCTGGAGGCCAATACTGGATTTATCCCATCTGAACATTTTCCTAAAGGTTCCTACCTTCAGAATGTTGACACACCAAACATTATCCCCCCTTATCCTTCCACAAGAATACATGGCATCTCTAGATATAAAAGATGCTTACCTTCGCCTCTCCATTCACACCAGGTTCGGGGAATTCTTACGTTTTTCTGTGAGTTCCTAGGATTTTCAGTTCTCTGTCTTGCCCTTTGGTCTTTCTCTAGCACCAAGGGTATTTACAAAACGCTTGGCTCCAATGATTGCACACTACAGACTTGTGGTCACCCAGATTTTCCCCATACCTGGATGATCTGCTTTTACAGGCCCAACTTCACACACTCTACTGCAAAACTTGGAGACCACTATTTCCTTCCTTGGGAAACTGGGATTCACCATCAACTACAGGAAGTCAGTTCTCACTTCTTCACAGGACCACATTTTCCTGGGTTGTCAAATCCAGACAGACATTATGAGAGTGTCACTTCCCCCTCAGAAGGTGCAGAACCTTTGGATCTTCTTTCACTACCTTTGGCCCTTGACTCACATCACGGCCAGGAAGTCCCTCAGGGTGCTGGGATTCATGGATTCAGCCATTCCCATGGTACTAATGGCAAAACTCCATATGAAGAAATCCCAGTGGTTCCTCAGATCAGTGTGGACCCAGTATTCTCACCCACTAGAATACCAAGTTCCTTTCATTCCTTGCCTAAAGAGGGAGCTGCTGTTGTGGATACAACAGATAGAACTAAATCCAGGTCTACCCCTGCATCCTCTCACCACAGTCCTAGCACTCTACACAAATGATTGAGGCATGGGCTAGGGAGCGGCCTTGGGCAAATTCACAGTTCAGGGAATTTGGACTACCTCCCAAAAATCAAAACACATCAACATCATGGAAATTCAAGCATTGCTACTAGCTCTACAAGCCTTTCAACCTTTCCTTTGCTCAGGCCATCTACAGTTGTTCACAGACAACATGACAGTTCTCTAGTATTTGAAGAAGTAGGGGTGGACCATATCGTTTCTCCTGTGCAGGTTGGCTCTTCTGGTATGGGAATTTCTGGCTCAATACAACATGACTATTAAGGAGTGTACATTCCGTCCAGTTGGAATCTCATGGCAGACTCCCTAAGCAGATTCCTGACTCAATCCCATGAATGGATACTTTACAGGAACGTGTTTCTGGACTTAGTCCACTAGTGGGGTATTCCTCAAATAGACTTATCTGCCTGCCCCCTGAACAGACAACTTCCAAAATTTTGTGCCAGTGTCTCAAGTCCTCTGGTTTGTAAGGTAGATGCCCTCTCCTTCTCTTGGAAGAGGATGTTTCTGTATGCATTCCCTCCCCTTACTCTGATACCAAAGGTCCTGTTCAAGATTTGACAAGAGCAACCCAAAGATTTTTCTGCTGACTCCCTTTTGGCCAAGACAGCATTGGTTCCCCCTCTTTCTACATTTAGTCAAGGGCCATCACCACAAGTTACCCCACAGAGTAGAGCTAATCACACAAAACATAGGATCCCTAATATACCCACACCTGTCAACACTACAGATGACATTGTGGGTGATTGTATTCTAATCCCCTTCAAACACTTATTCTCAGAGGACATGCTCAGGGTTTTGCAGGAGGCCAGAAAACCCAATGCAAGAAAGTCTTACATTTCTAACTAGGAAAGATTTTTCACTGTGTTGTCTCTCTAAGAACCAAGACCCACTGACAACGGGAATCCTAGTGTTTTTGTCTTGCTTGTGTGAATTGCTCTCTGCTGGCTTGGGTTACTCCTCTGTCAGAGCACACGTCAGCTTTTTCTGCCTGTCTGCCTTTTTCTCCCCCTCTAGCATCCAGATTTGAGGTGAAGCAATTCCTGAAGGGCATCCTTTACATTAGGCCTCCCAGGAAACCTATTCCTCCTCCTTGGGACCTTAATTTTGTCCTAGAAAAACTGACCCCTGACCACTTTTGAGCCTCGACCTCCCTCAAATATTGCTCTTGGAAAACTGTTTTACTGGTGGCCTTGACCTCAGCCTTGACCTCAGCCAGAAGGGTGTTGGAGCTTCAAGCCCTTATGGTGGTGCCCCCTTCTTGTTATTTCATAAGGATGGGGTATCCTTGAGAATAAATCCTTCCTTTATGCTAAAAGCAGTTAATGAGTTACCCCTTAACCAATCCATTCAATTACCTACCTTCTTCCCTTCTATACAAAACCACAGTGAAAAGGTACTACACTCCTACCTACTTAGGTTTTACCTAGATAAGACTAAAGCTGTCAGGAAATCTGATCAGCTATATATGGACTTTCATCCCAGGGCTCTGGGTTTACCTGTTTCCAAGCAGACTATTTCTTCATGGATTTCAAAGACTATTTGCTTTTGTTACACACTCCATGGAAAGAGACTGTCTTCACCTGTGAATGCCCCCTCTACCAGGGCTGTGGCTACCTCTGAGGCATTCTTCAAGGGCTTAGATAATAATGCCATCCTTGAAGCAACCACCTGGTCTTCTATCCATACCTTTACCAAACACTACAAACTGGATGGCATTTCCAGATGCAGAGCTGGCTTTGCTAAGCCATTTTACTTGGTTTCATTGAGAGCTACTCTGCTCCTTTTTTCTGCCTTCCTTCTTGAGCTTTGGCACTCTCCCTCAAGTTAGGAATACTGCAGCAAGTGAGTAGAAGGACATAGACTAGTTGTACAAAATTTTACCATAACCATAGATGTCCTTCTCTTTACTGCTGCAGTACTCTACCCACCCCCTCCCGGTCTACTGTTCTGCTTGGATGTACTGACTACTTATATCCTTAGGCTGGCATTCCTCTTGGGGCATTCAGTTCTGAGGATGGTGCGTGTGTACATCGCTTTTATGGCCTACGTCCGACAGCAGCCTACTTGCAACGTCCCGCGTACCCTACAGTAGTATAAGACTTTCGTATACTGGCTGACGTTGGGTCGCCTGCAGGCGGAGGATCCCACAGGTTTAGAATACGTCAACAGTGAAGAGAAGGACATCTATGGTTATGGTAAGATTTACACAACTATTCTTTCTGACCTCCATATTAAGGAGAATATACAGCTATGGAGGAAGCACAGTTGGAGAGATGGTAAAACACAAGCTGTTACTGTGGGCCATACTTTTCTAACACAGTGGCAGACCTTTAGCTAATGAGTGCAAAGTTACCGTCACACTAGAGGATAAGGTCAAGACTTCAGGTGCTGAGTTAACTTTGTTTCCCAGATTACATACTTATGAATGTGTAGCTTGAATTTTCTGCCTTTTCTCCCAATGTAAAAAAAAAAAAAACAAAAAAAAAAAAAAACCAGGATGTTCTTTTCTGATATGTGCATGAACAAGTGTGAATTCTTGAAATTTTATTTAAGTAGTGTAAACGAAAACTTTTTATTAGTTTAAACAAGTTAATCATAAAAAGAGTATGAAAGTGATTTCTAGAAGAGAGGATGAAAGTGCTTTGTAACAAATTGGAATATATGAGGAGTACTTGGTTGGATGAAAACTGTTTTTGTTATTTTATGTTTGTATATATAGTCTGGGCAGAATCACTGCACTGGATTTTATATATATATATATATATATATATATATATGTGTGTATATATATATATATATATATATATATATATATATATATATATATGTATATATATATATATATATATGTGTGTGTGTGTGTGTGTGTGTGTGTGTGTGTGTGTGTGTGTATGTGTATATGATGATTGACTGAATCACCTAAATATTACCAGCTTTAATACTAACAAAAATATCTGATGTTCAAAATATTGACTTTTAAAAATATCCAAACTCAAAATATTGACAAAACCTAACACGTCCCAAACCAGTTTTTGCCCTCTGCACCCCCACATCCAACTCCAAGGTTGCACAACTGTGGGGAACGGTCATATACCCTTCCCTGGTATAACTTCAGTTTTGTCAATATTTTGTGCTTAGATATTTTTTACTGTTGATGTTGTATGTTTAGATTAACTGTTGATATTTTGAACATTAGATATTTTTTGTCAGTGCTTAGGCTGTCGTCTTTATTTAGGTGATTCAGTTGTCATACATCCTTGCTTACCTTTGCTATTGTAGCCAGGTCCTGGTGTAAGTAAGTAAGTATTTAAGAGAAGTATTTTGTGTCTGTGTGTTAAAGTATAATTTGTTGAAAGTTTTGTTATGTTTCAAAGTGAAAATGACATATAGCCTTTTATCTATATGCAAACCAAAATGCATGGTTTTGCAGGTATTACATGATAAATGTTTGGAGTGTTCCACTCTGCTGTATTTCCATTAGTGTTTAATATGTGAGTTTTTCAGGGTGAGGAATGAGTATATGTCCAAAGTGAATGTGTACTGAGTTGTCATATCAGAAGTTAAAATCAAATATATTTCTCAGAAGTCAGTGGAAAGCTGGCAGCATCAAAAATTCCCAGCACCTGGCAATATAATGGGACTAAATTTAGCACTAATCTTCATTTAACTCTTTAAAGAGCACAGTGAAATTTGTATATGCCTTTTATACATGCACATCCAAATATAATTTCCTGAAAGTGTTAGTAAATTGTATGAGGAAGCCTGACGTGCTTTTATGCATAGTTACCAAGTGCATGGTTTTATAGATTTTTCTCAGTGTCATCTTGAGTGTGATGTATTATGCAGTCTATAAGGGGAGGATATGTGACTGCTTAAAGGGTAAGCAATGCAATATGTGTTAAGAATGTATCTGCCTTAAGTTGCCATTACATAAGGAGTTGCAATCATGTATATTTTGTCAGAAAAGGACATTTTCCTGCCAATGAATTTTTTGTCCTTGTTCTCCAAAATTTAGATCTGTATGCTTGAATGCACATTGCATTAAGTAAGATTGTGTAAATGTGTTTATATTCGAAATTAACAGCCAAGTGTATTTTGCATCTGAGTGTTTTGACATTTTTCAAGGAAACTTGCTAAAAAATTTCAAATTGTTGGCTAATGTATAGTTTCATTTTGGAAGGTAACAGCGGTAGGCTTGCATTAGGCTACTGTTTTTATTTTTTGCAATTTGGTTCACAACAAGATGCATATATGCTTTTTTTTTACTTTGTGGTGCTAGCATATTGTTTAAAGTGCTTTTTACTGTGTTTGTCTTGGGAAAATGTGACTTTTGTAAGACTTTTATTTTTACTGGCATTTGCTGTTTGTTTTTCCTGGAAAAAGGCATCATTTCCGGCTTGACCATGGAACAGAGTGTTGGTCCCATGCTCAGTCTTCCTTCAGCCAGAAAAAAAATAAGCAAACAGCCTTTACCACCACAGCAGACTAACAGCTTGCTTCAGCCACAGGTGGGTGACTCTGCTGTGGCTGTTTGCTGTACCTCAGATCAATCATCTTTTAACCCAAATCCATCTGATGTAACACCTAGAGGCACTATGGACCGCGGGTTAGCCATGTCCTCTGTGGCTCTTGGAGCCCCCTCAGTGGGCAAGACAGAGTCACTCTTGTTTGTCCTAGGAGAGGAAGAGGGAAGGCTTCCATGTTTTGTCAGAATGTTTTTGTCCATCCCTATGGAAGCTGCTTCTACCACTAATAACATTGTTGACCCCATTTTTTTCTGTCAAAAAGATGCAGAAAATGTGGATATATTTATTCCTCCTCAAATTTCCATAGACAGGAGTAGTTTATTGCATCTAACTCAGGGTTTAATTCAGACTGTTGATCTTTCTTGTAATGTAGTTTCTGGTAAAAGAAAGAGGGATACTTCTTTTCCTTAATAGATTCTAGATTCTGAATCTGGACAGGAGGATGGAGAAACAGATACAGGGTTTTCTACTCAGATTTCTGATCCAGACAGTGGAGAGCTCAGTTTCTGATTCTCCCTGTGGGGGTTGTCTTTCTCTGAGACTATTTCTAGAATTTGCCAGTGTTTTCATTGAGAGAACTGTAAGGTTTTTCAGTCCCTCAAAAATACTATGCACTATTACAGAAAGAATTACAAAAACCTGCATCAATTCCTCCTGTTTTGTCTGCCTTATAGGATGTGTGTGTTCCAGCCTGCAGTTTTCCTGACAGTTAACTGGCTGTTCCTAAAAAGGCAGATAGGATGTATAAAGATCCTCAGTCTTTTAAGTTGTTGTACACGTTTCCCAAATTTGATCCAGCAGCTATAGCTTTAGTTAATTCTTCTGCTGGTAACACTTAGTAAATTTCAATCCCACTATTTCCTGATAAGGATGGGAGGATTATTGGTAAGTATGGGAAATAATTGCATACTTCTACAACTTCGATTTCCAGAATTTTGAGTTGTCAGGCTTGTATGTTAAGGTTTGTCCTGACTAATTGTGAAAATGTGAGGAATGTTTTCTCTGCAGTTTCTTCTCATGAGGAAACTCTGCTTTAAGTAATTTAATTTCGTACATTGTTTGTCACTACAGTGTGTGTGTGTGTGTGTGTGTGTGTGTGTGTGTGTGTGTGTGTGTGTGTGTGTGTGTGTGTGTGTGTTTGTGCGCGCATGTGTGTGTGTACGGCTCAGTTGATACATCTTCCAGGGATATGGCCACTGGTACTGTTTTGAGGAAGTGTGTAGGACTGTGTTCTCAAAACCTCCAGGATGGTGTTAAGAATGAGATTTTAAATTCACATTTGGATAGAGATTTAGTGTTTAGCTCCTCTACTGCAGAGGTGATCAAAAAATGTGATAAAAGGGGTACGCTGATGCAGGGAATCTCAATTTTCCAAGGGATTCTCTAACTCCTCATCCAATTTTGGTAAGAAACAAAAACAACTGTCTCAACAAAATGCAAGTAAACAGACTTTTAAGAAGTGACAAAGGTGTTCCAAGAAGAATTCTGGAAACTCCCGCAACCAAAGATTTAGATGTCCAATAAGTCAGAATGACTGTTTAAAGAGATTTTGTTTCCCCCATCCAACACTGACACTCTCTTTTGTCGTACAGAACGTCTGAAGCTCCATTTTTCTCTTTGACAACAGTTTCAGACAAATGCGTTCTGAAGATCATTCATCTGGGTGGAACTTCCACTTTCCAGGGGTTAAATTCTCTTCCTTCAAACCAGACTGTCTTATTTCCATAGGTTCTAGGTTCATACTAGGCTATCTGCCTTAGGGTATTTATAAGCCTAGCCAGAGTGTGTTTGGCTTTCGCCATCCATTTTAAATTAATTTTGCTATGCCATTTTTCGAGGTTAGTATACTGTGCCTCTGTCTAACAGTGACACAGAAGTGATACCCGGGGTAAACCTACGATCTCCCATCCACTCATCAAGATTCCTCTTGAAGAGAGTCAATGAGGGACTCTGCCTAACCTGGACTGGGATTTTATTCCAGAGTGATGGGAGCCTCTGGGTTATGAATCTGTCCCTCCAGCATGTCCTATTTATTTCAGTGCTGAGGTTAAAGTCTCTCGAGCGCGTAGCTCGATGGGATTTGGATTTTCTGAGGTGCAGCATGTCCTTTAATTCCGGGTTGGACATGGCTTTATACGTCAGGCACAGATCGCCTCTGAGCAGGCGGTATGCCACTGAGTAGAGCTGGAGTTTCTTTAACCGAGCAGCATATGGCATCTGTTTGAGCCCTTTGATCCTCTTGGTGAGGTACTTTTGGGGTCTTTCCAGTTGCTGCAGGTGTCTGGTAAGGTACATCCCAAAAGGGGCATTGTACTCAATTATGGTCCTGATGAGGGATGAGTAAAGAGGCACGATGACCTCCCCTGATCTAGATGTGAATCCCTTCATGATTAGGTGGGCTATATAAAACGTTTTTCTAACCACTTTAGCCACGTGGTTGTCAAATGAGAGATTGCTATCAACTTGGGTCCCCAGGTCCCTAATTACTTCTTCTGTACTTAATGGATTACCACCTATGTGATAATTTGTGGGCACTTTATTTTTGCCAATGGGGATGACTATACACTTTTTGGCGTTTAGCTTGAGGCCATGGCTTTGGCACCAGTTGTCTGTTTCTATGAGGCCCTTTTGGAGGATGCTTCTGTCGGCTGGAGAGTCGATTATGGCGCCCAGTTTGCAGTCATCTGCGAACTTGGTCAGCCACAGTCCTTCCGTGTTGGCCTGTACCTCCGAGAAATATATACCGAACAAGAGAGGTCCCAGGACTGAGCCTTGTGGGACGCCACTTGTAACTGGTTTGGAGTCTGACATGGCTCCAGCAATTCTAACCATGTGGGTTCTGTCCTTGAGCCAGTTTGCAACCCATCTAGTGATATAGGGGTTTATATTTAAGGTGGTGAGCCTATCTATAATGCCAGAGTGGGGTATTGTATCGAAGGCTTTTGCGAGGTCCAGGTAGGCTGTGTGGACCACCTTCCCCTCGTCAATGGCATTGGTGACTGTTTCAAAGAAATCAACCAGGTTTAAGAGGCAGGATCTGCCCTTAACAAAGCCAAACTGGGTAGGATCCAGTGTCTGTAGGTCCCCAATATCTTTATTTATGAGACCCATGATGATCCTTTCCATAGCTTTGCAGACCAAGCTAGTCAGGCTTATGGGGCGATAGTTTCCAGGATCCGTTGAGGCACCACCTTTGTGGAGAGGGACCACTGTTGCTGTACGCCACTCTTTGGGTACATATCCTGTAGTAAGGCTGAGATTGAACAGTAGTTTTATGTTTGGGTTTAGCTCTTCTTGGAGTTCATGTAGGATGCAGCCCGGGACACCGTCTGGTCCTATTGATGCTGTGTTTTTTGCTTTGGAGAGGGCAGCTCTTACCTGAGCATCTGAGATGTCAGGGGGGCAGCACTCTGCTGGGATAGATATTTGCCCTTTTGGTGGTGGGGGGGGGAGAAGTTTGCCCTGAACCTGTCAGCTAGGATGTTGGAAATGTCTGTGGGTTTGGTGAATTTTTTGTCATTTTGGACTAATTCTGAGCATATCTGGGAATTCCCACCCAGGTTCCTAACATAACTAAAGAAAGCCTTGTGATTATCCTTAGTGTCCTGTGCAATTTTTCTCTCGAAGCTGGCCTTAGACGATTTTATGAGTGCCCGTAGTTTTTTGCTAATGCTGATCAGAGATGCCTTCTCTTTTTGGGATTTTGCTCTATCATGTAGTAGCTTCCTCCTTCTATTGTATAGTTTGTTTATGGCTGGGGTCCACCATACAGGACGTCTGCCTTTGGAGGATTGGGTCTTGGTTTTATTTGGGATTGCATGATCCATGCATTCCTGAAGGTGTTCATAGAATGCGTTTATAAAGGATTCTGCGGTCTGGGCCGTATTTTCCACAGGCCCGGAGGCTTTGAAGGATTCCACTTGGTTTTGAGGAGTGTGAAATTTGCTTTAGAGAAGTTTTTCACTGTGGTTTTCAGGGCAGGGGGTGGAGTCGGGATGTGAATATCCAGTGAGATTAGTTTATGGTCTGATCTTACCAGTGAGGGATACACTTCTGGTCTGGAGCATAGAGTCCCCATGTTGGTGATGATCAGGTCCAGTAAGCTTTCCCCTCTTGTGGGAGTGGTAACAAGTTGTTCCATAGCATTTGAGTTTATAAATTCTAGGAACCTTTGGGCTAGGGTGTTGGAGCTAGAGTAATGCTCCCAGTCTATGTCTGGGTAGTTGAAGTCACCCAATATAATGGTGTTTGGAGAGACCTTCATATTTTCCAGTGTTCTCAGGAAGGCCGAATGGGGTTCCTGGGTTTGGGAGGGTGGTCTGTAGCAGGCTATAAACTGGAAGGCAGTTTTACCCACTGTTAGTTGCACATGGATAGTCTCTGATGCTTCATGCTGTGCCACCAACCTGGAGGTGTGGATATCTTTGACGAATATTGATACTCCTCCTCCATTTGTGGTTAAGTTCAAGTTTTGGGGCCGAAAAGCATGGTATGAGGTATAACCTGGCAGTGCTGGGGTGCTCTTGGGAGCCTTGAACCAGGTTTCTGTTACTGCACAGATATCGATGTTCTCCATGCTAAGGAGAGTTTCGAGTGCGTGCATCTTGAGGTTTAGACTTCTGGCGTTGAGTAGCATTACTCTTAGTTTCTTATAGGTTCATAGGTTCATAGGTTCATACTAGGCTATCTGCCCTAGGGCATTTATAAGCCTAGCCCATAGTTATGTGGCTTTTCACCCCTTGAATAAAACTATGCCTATCATTTTTGCTGTGCTCTGTCAAAGCAGTGGTTGAAGTAATCCTGGGGTATATGGCAATCAGGGAGTCTCTGGTGATGAATCTGTCCTCTCCAGCACGCTCTATAATAACCGTCGGCGTTTTTAGTCTCCTCACTCTGTGGTTCTGAGGGATCTAGAGTGAAGCATATTCATCAAATCTGGGTTTGACATGTTGCCACCTATATGGTAAAGCTAGGGGTGTTTTTTTTTTTTCCCAAAGGGTATGACTATGCATTTTTGTATCTGTGTCAGATGTGTTTTTTATACTATGGCCCCAGTTAGTCATCTCAGAAAAGTAGATGCCGAACAAGAGTGGACCAGGGACTGAGCCTGTGGGACACCACTAGCAACTCTGACCCTGTGGGTTCTGTCCTTAGCCAGTTTTTGCAACCCCATCTTGTGATGTATGTTTACATTCAAGCTGATGAGTTTTTCATGATACCTGAAAGTCTGCAAGTTCCCTATGTCTTTATTTATGTGTTCCATTGATCCTCTCCATGGCTTTGCAGATAAGGCTTGTCAGCTAGCTAATGGGCGGTAATTTCAGTCTGCTGTGGAGGCCGCATGATTATGACATGGGACCACACGGGCACGTGCCCCCGCCACTCCTTGTAAGGAGAGAGGTGAGGTTATTTGGATTAGAGCTCTTAGTTTTTTACTTATAATGATCAAAGGTGTCTTACCTTTCAAGGTTTTGCTCTTGTAGTTGCTTGGATCCCTTGTTTGTTGTAGTTGCTTGTAGAGGCATTCACCAGACATTTGTAAGTGATTCAGCCGTTTGAGTAATGTTTACCTTGGGCTTGCCACACTCCATTTGTCCCACAGGGTGCTGGTAGAAGGCATTTGTTAGAATTTTTGCTTTTGTTTTTCTTTTGTTGCGGGTTTCCACTGGGGGAGAGCTAGACTATGATCTTTTACTTTTTAATAGAGTGAAAGTTTTGAAACATTTTTATTTTCGTGTTGAACATTTGATGTCAAGGTTCGTCTCTCTGATGATTTGTGGGATGGAGATAGTGTTGTGGTGTGACTAGTGAGTTTATGAGTTTTGGAATTTGTAAGTTTGGAGATTTTGATTTAGTGTGTTCGCAGATCTTGTGTTCCCAGTTTCTATTAGTGTGGGTATGGTGGTGTTTTGTTATGATTTATGAATGAAATGTTTTCAGGAAGGGGATTACAGGAGTGTTAGCAGTCTATATTAGGTCCCTATATTAGGGTACTTAATGGTGTTTGGATGCTATGGTTTTTTGTGTTTGGTGGTTCTCCAATGTTTCGCTAGGCTAGGTGAGTATATGCAGGGTAACCTGACTGAATTAAAGTGCCCTGTAGTCTTTTATGAATATGCCTACGGGTGGTGCCTATGGATCAAAGGATTTGGGCGATCAGTGCTGGGTGCCTGGTATGAACTTTGTGGGTGTCCTTTTGTGGCACAGACATCTTTTGTTCTTCCATGATAGAAGGTGGGCGGCGTTGATCTCTGGTGAAACTGAGGGGAACCTGAAAGTGCTGGGGGAGAGATTCTGATATCATTGAAGGTTTCATTCCTGCTGAACGTGCTCCATTCTCCATAGTGAAGGCTTGAGAGCAGCATTATTCTAGGGTGGTAGGTTTAGAATTTGAGCCTTGCAAAAAAAGCACTATGGGGGGGCAAGAGAGCCTTTGCCAATATCCAGCAGCCCAGGGTGACAGGTGTCGCCAGCCCGCCCTGCAGCGCGTGGCTTGTCCAGCATGTGTGCAGGCAGACAGACATTTCTTGATTGAATGACACCCACCATTTAATTATTAATTTAAAGCAAGCTCCATCTTATCACTGTATTGTGGCATCGTAGGTGGGTAGGGGAGGGAAGGTACTCCAAGGGTCAGGGTCATACCTGCCTGGGAGAGAAAATCAGAGAGCTCCTCCTTGTCCCTTTTTCATGTAGTCCGGTCAGGTGCGTTGACACCAACGTGGACAGAGCGCGGTTTTGTACCTGCTGCTGTTGAGAGACCTGAGTGCTTGAGAAACTTATGTATGCGTGGATTAAGCCTGACAGGTGACAGTGTACAGTTCTCTTCTCTGCCTTCTGACGGAATCGGTGTGTCTGACTGGAATCCACCATGACTATGGTGTGTCCACCTGTTTGTGTGCCTTAAGGGTTGTTTTTGTTTGATGAGGCTGTGACTGTTTCTATGTGTTGCTGTGTGTGGTCTATGTGTTGCATAGTTTGGGTCGTGTCTGCTTTGGTTGCCTCTGCTGTTTTGGTGATCTTCTGTTGTCTTTATTATTTCTTTGCGTGAGTATGTGTATGTATGTCTTTTGTGTGGTACCATGTGTTGAAGTTGTGATGGTACCATGTGTGACTCCTGTTGTGTGTGTGTGGGTGTCTTCTCCTCCCCCTCTTGTCTGGCCTTTGGCTGTATAGAGAAGCTGCATCTCGCATGTATTTGTGTTTATCTTTGTGGGAGAATGTTTTGTGTATTTGAGGGAGTTGTGGTGTTATTTCATTGGTCCCAGGTTCAGTTGTTGAGGAGGAAGAACATTCACAAGCTATCCCTCGACATACATATACTAGTAGATAAAGACTGCAGTAGAAAGTAAAGAATACTAGATTAGGTAGGCTTAAGGTGGTTTAGCTATGTGGGTTTTTATCTATTTGCAAGTACTGCTAACTTAGGGTGCTATAGCTTTACAGATAGAGATAGTCTACTTTAGGAATCAGAATGAGATGAACAAGAGTTATAGGATATGCTGGTTGATCAGCAGTACAGCTCGGAGATCAGTTTAGTTTAAGGGAAAATTGGAAGAGTGGAGAGAAGAGGAAAGGTAGAATTTAACCTTGTTTAACCTTAACCTTGTGTTTAGTGCTCTTGGACTCTAACAAAATGCCTTAACCGCTGTTGGCGTCTTCAACAGAAGGGAGCGTGTTTTATAACAGGGGGCTGAAGGCAATGGACTACTGGTTTCTGGCTTGGGCTTACTAGTTCTGGCCAAAAACTCACTCAGTGCTCAGACAAAGCCTGCTGGTCAGGAAAGACCTCAGAACAAAAAGCGCAACTCCCCCTCCCAATCAAAGGGAAGAAACAAAAACACAGGGATCAAAACAAAAGCTCTGGAACTACTCTAGTTCAGTAAGGCAGGAAAACAAAGAGATTTTTTTTTGTTTTATTACAGATTTTTTAAAAAAAAGAGTAGGGTAAAAAAAAAAAGAAATTAATTAAATGGCGCTTTTGCTAGTGTGTAGCGGCAATAGCCAATTTGCACAAACTAGTTGTAAAAAGTTACGAAAAAGTGCAATAAACAGTGTAAAATGCAGAAAAATAAATAAAAAAAGTAGCAAAGTTAAAAAAAAACGTAAGCTTGCATAAAGTGGGGAAAGCCACAAACAAACAGGCTCTGGTGAATCGCATATTTTTTCTACAGCTCCGCTGTTTGATACTCTGCTGCCCCACCACGAGGATCTGTGCTGAGTTGGTACAGCTGAAAAAGTCAAAGGTTTAAGCAATTTTTTGGCTTTAGGGGCTGAAGAATAGGAATAGCAAACGCCTGAAACCAATTGACTACTCAGAACTTCGACCACTAATCGGACAGAAAAACTGCACAATTGCTTCCCACTCCCACTGGTAAAAACTTCCTCTCTCCCCTACAAGGCAATGGATCAGTAACAGAGTAAAAACATAGCCCCAAAGCCAGGGATCAGCAAAACTAAAAAGCTACTACTCTACATTCGGGGAGAGGCGGAAAACAAGAGATTTTTTGTTTTACAGAGAAGACAAAAAAAAAAAAAGAGGATGGTAAAAATCAAAAGTAATGTTTTTAGCTTGTTAACTATTTGTACCAAGAAAAACAGAAACAATTGCAACAATTAGTAACTTAAAGTGCAATAAACAGTGTAAAATGCAGAAATCAATTAAAGTAGCAGTAAAATAGAAGTAATGTCGCTAGCTTAATAAACCAATTGGGAAAGCCAACAAAACTTATATCTCCACAAAGTCACTCTTTTAGCTCTAGCTCTCAACTTGGATCAGGCTGCCCACCACGTGCAGGAATGCTGAGTTGTACGGCTGGAAGCAGGACTTAAGCTGCTTTTATATTGCAGCTGGGGGCTGAGAGGCAGGAGCCAATGGACAAGCAGGGCCTGCTCTGTACCAGCCAAATGGGACAAGAAAGGCTCGGCTCTAGCTAGGCTGCAGCCCAAACCCCACTCCACTGGTAAGCAAAGCTCCCCAATGAGGCAAACTAAAAAAAAGCCCTAAAAAGGCAATTGGAAAAGAGCAGCAACTCTGAAACTGGAGAAGTAGTTCATCTTTTTGTTTTAAAAACAAGACACAGAAAGAAAAAACAAGAGACAGGGGAAATGCAAAAAGACAGTAAATAAACTCTGTATGCAATAAATTAATGCTTAGAACAACAAGTGTTTTATTACAGTGAGTAAAACAAAGAATAATTTTGCAAAATTAAAACAGTAAAGTGCAAAAAGTAGAGTAAAAACAAGTGTTATCCCTTGTGATACCTATGGAGGTGGGTTTGTCTTTTGAGCCTTGCCTAAAAAAGGCACTATGGGGGTAGCAAGAGCCTTTGCCAATATCCGAAAGCCCAGGGGTGACAGGTGCAAGCCGTCCCTAGCGAAGCATCGTGGCTTGTCGAGCATGTCATCCCAGGCTGACAGGCATTGGATCCCCTTTGAATGACACCAGTACTTAAGCCAGTTTTTGAAATTGATCATCTTGTCTTCATATTATGGCATCATTCTTGGTGAGGGTAAGATGCTACTCAAGGTCAGGGTCATACCGGCCTGGGCTACATGCTCAGAGAGCTCCTCTATGTCTCTTTTCAAGTAGTCCAGGGAGGTACGTCTCAGGTCATTCACACCAGCATGGACAATGACTGAGTCATATTTGTACTTGCCTTGGAGTGACCTGAGTGCTTGTGTTATGTGGCGGATCCTAGCACCTGACAGGCAGTTCACCGTGACCTTCTCCTTGTTTAGCCTGGTGAGCGGGACATCAGTGTGCCTGATGATAGCGTCACCTATTACAAGTGTATCAGGTGTGTTGTTCAGCCTTAAGGGCTGTGACTGTTCGGCACACTGGCTTTGTGAGCTATGTGTTACACGTGTTTTGTTTTGGGGTAGCGGTTGCTTGGGTGTCTGCTTTGGAGGTCTCTGCTGCTTAGGCAGATTTTTATTTAAAGCCTCCGAGTATGTTTTTGTGTGTTTATGTGTTTGGTTTGCTGGTAGGTCTATGTGAGACTGGAATTGTAGTGAGTGTGGTTTCCTTCTCCTCCTGACTGGTTTTGCCAGTACTGAGTTGAGAGAGCTTAGCCTCCAGTATGGCTATATGGTTGCATCTCTCACATGTGTTGGAATTTGTTGGGAGGAGGAGAGGGTTGTCTGTGTACATGAGGCAGTTGTAACATTGCCTCAAGATTCCCAGATTCACCAGCTGGACCAGAGAGAAGATTGACAACTGACCTTTGGACATGCTAGAATAGTGTTGGGAATTCCTTTATAATTGAAAAAAAAGAGCCAATGGGGAACGAGGTACTCAAGGGGAGTTTATGAGGGTGTAGTGCTTTTAATATTTTAGTGCTGACTTATATAATTGCTTTAGTGAGCAAGTGCCAGATAACTTAAATGCAATGTGTTACAGGTAACTTAAATGCAAAAACGACAAACAGTAACTTTCTTTCAAGTGAAATAAGGAAATAAGTACAGTAAGCAATGCAGATATCACTAGGAATCCACAGAAGCGCTGAAAAGCCGCGTTTTAGGTGGAATTACCGTTTCAGGGAAATAACAAGCAAACAAACAACAAGCATACAAATAAAGCTAGATTCAGCAGGCCTGGATCTAGTCTATGCTACAGCAAACAAGATGTACCAATTTCAGTAAGAAACAGTTCAAATATGCAGGCAATATAAGCCTTTAACCGGAAATTCCCAGCTCAGAAGGGCAGAGTCTAGCCTCTCTTCCCACAAGAGTGCAGACCACAAACCTTCCTAATGTAAAACAACTGGTCTGAAGCCCAAGTGCTTAATCCAAAAGACTTAGAATGATAGCTACACTTTAATCAAGTTACTACCAAGCAGTAATAAATACAATTGAATACTTTAAAGAATGCCTGGATTAGTGCTCAAGTTATACAAACAAAGCTAGATTCAGCAGGCCTGCATCTAGTCTATGCTACAGCAAACAAGGTGTACCAATTTCAGTAAGAAGCAGTTCAAATATGCAGGCACTATAAGCCTTTAACCAGAAATTCCCAGCTCAGAAGGGCAGAGTCCAGCCTCTCCTCCCACAAGAGTGCAGACCACAAACCCTTTTAATGTAAAATAACTGGCCTGAAGCCCAAGTGCTTAAACCAGAATTAATACACTTTTAGAATAACAGACACTGAGCCCTCAATCAGCAGTTCCCAACTTAGAAGGATGTAAGCTACCTGTTCTGCCACTACAGTCCAGACCAGAAAACTTCTTAATGTAAAACAACTGGCCTAAAGCCAAGTGCTTAAACCAGAATTAATACACTTTTAGAATAACAGACACTGAGCCCTCAGTCAGCAGTTCCCAACTTAGAAGTATGTAAGGTACCTGTCCTGCCACCACAGTGCAGGCCACAAACCTTCCTAATGTAAAACAGCTGGTCTGAAGCCCAAGTGCTTAATCCAAAAGACTAAGAATGATAGCTACACTTTAATCAAGTTACTACCAAGCAGTAATAAATACAATTGAATACTTTAAAGAATGCCTGGATTAGTGCTCAAGTTATACAAACAAAGCTAGATTCAGCAGGCCTGGATCTAGTCTATGCTACAGCAAACAAGGTGTACCAATTTCAGTAAGAAGCAGTTCAAATATGCAGGCACTTTAAGCCTTTAACCAGAAATTCCCAGCTCAGAAGGGCAGAGTCCAGCCTGTCCTCCCACAAGAGTGCAGACCACAAACCCTTTTAATGTAAAATAACTGGCCTGAAGCCCAAGTGCTTAAACCAGAATTAATACACTTTTAGAATAACAGACAGTGAGCCCTCAATCAGCAGTTCCCAACTTAGAAGGATGTAAGCTACCTGTTCTGCCACTACAGTGCAGACCAGAAGACTTCTTAATGTAAAACAACTGGTCTGAAGCCAAGTGCTTAAACCAGAATTAATACACTTTTAGAATAACAGACACTGAGCCCTCAATCAGCAGTTCCCAACTTAGAAGTATGTAAGCTACCTGTCCTGCCACCACAGTGCAGGCCACAAACCTTCCTAATGTAAAACAGCTGGTCTGAAGCCCAAGTGCTTAATCCAAAAGACTTAGAATGATAGCTACACTTTAATCAAGTTACTACCAAGCAGTAATAAATACAATTGAATACTTTAAAGAATGCCTGGATTAGTGTTCAAGTTATACAAACAAAGCTAGATTCAGCAGGCCTAGATCTAGTCTATGCTACAGCAAACAAGGTGTACCAATTTCAGTAAGAAGCAATTTAGATATGCAGGCACTATAAGCCTTTAACCAGAAATTCCCAGCTAGAAGGGCAGAGTCCAGCCTCTCCTCCCACAAGAGTTCAAACCACTAACCCTTTTAATGTAAAATAACTGGCCTGAAGCCCAAGTGCTTAAACCAGAATTAATACACTTTTAGAATAACAGACACTGAGCCCTCATTCAGCAGTTCCCAACTTAGAAGTATGTAAGCTACCTGTCCTGCCACCACAGTGCAGGCCACAAACCTTCCTAATGTAAAACAACTGGTCTGAATCCCAAGTGCTTAAACTAAAAGGCTTAGGATGAGTTACACCAAGCAGTAATAAATACAATTGAGTACTTATAAGATGACGCAAAATCAAAATAAAGTAGGAAGAAACACAAATACAGTAAAAGCAGATAATTTTTTTTTTTGAGTGAGCAAATGAGATGGGCCCAGGAGTTACAGGACAGAAACAAGTGCAAATGCAGGCCTTCAAATCTGAAAGTTGAGAGAGATGAAAGACCGCCCAAACGGCCAATAACTACAAATTCTGGGCCAGAACCACTCCTTATGTGGTAGGCAGGTTACCTAGTGCTTACCACTCTCACTGATAAGCTTGAAGGCTTCCCTCCAACACAGAAAGGCTTGGGGGCTCAGAAGCTTACAAATAGTCCTGGATACAGCAAATGTGTATCTGGAACACATTACAGGAAAGGTAGGAAACAGGCTTACAATCTTTTTTTTTTTTTTTTTCAGAAAAGTAGCAAAAACTGTAGTAAAACAATTCACATGCAGTGCAAGCTGGCACACTTGAGTATGTAGCAATATTAGTCCACACACAGTTTGAAAAAATGTAATTAAATTAAAAAGGACTAAAAGCAAGTGCAGAAAGGGTTTATTAGGTAGAATGAGGTAAAGAGATTGGACTGGGGGAGTGTCCTAGATCAAATCTACAGTGGGGCGGGCACTGCAAAAGCCACCAAATGTAAACTACAACCAAGAACAGGGAGAGGGGGTGGGGAAAAGTTTCAACAGAGATGTGAGGAATCAGAGTGCAAATTATAAAACCAAAAAAATATATACTGATCTCTGTATATTTGCAGAACACTAAGACAACAGATATCTAAGCAACAATTTAGCTCTATAATACAGAGTAATACAGAAAAATATACTCAGCTCTATATATTTGCAGATAGTCTTGTAAGGCTGTCTCTCAACACACAGGTTCCATTTTAAATGCAGACTTCTGTCCCTTGTCACATGGTCTACCTGGGAATGATAGAACCAGTTCCCCCTTCCCAGATGATAAAGGGTTATTCAAGGATGTTTTTAGTGCCAAAGAAAGAAATTGCTTGGAGACCAGGTCTAGCTCTTTCTTTCTTTCCTTCCTAAACCTGTTTGTGATAGTGCCCAAATTCAAAGTGTTGTCAATTCACAACCTGTTCTTCCTCATTCAAGTTTCCTGGTAACACTAGGTTTAAAAGATGCTTATCATCACATCCCTTTTCATGCAGATTTGAGTAATTTCTTAAGATTTTGTGTGTCTGGATCACATTATCAGTTCTTTGCCATACCCTTTGGACTATTCACTGCCCCGAAAGAGTGTTCACAAAGTGTGTAGCTCCAGTTATAGCTTATTTCAGGCTATAAGAATAATCACATTTATCACATTTTTCTATATTTACACGACTTGCGTATCTTTGCAGAGTCTTTTGCAGTGTCAGGAATCTCTGTCTTGGGTAAGAGATCTCTTATACAAGCTGGGATTCAAAAAAAAACATTCAAAAGTCTTTTTTGACTCCTTACAGGATTGTGTTTCTGGGATGTCAACCTGACAGCACAGTTCAAGGAGCTTTTCTTTCACATGAAAAAAAATAGGTCTATAGCTAGAGCTATTTCTAGGGTTTTCCACTCATACTTTGGTCACCTCAAGGGAATACCTAAGGATTTTGGGTCTCTTGGCTTCTGCCACGTGAGAAAGATACAATGGTATACAAAGTCTGTTTGGTCCCAGCACCAAAGAACTTTATTTTTTCAAAGTCATACTAGTGTACCAATACTATTTTTGTAAATGGAACTCAACTGTCTTTAATTGTTAAGCCAGATCAAAAATTTGTCAGATTGTATAAATTTAACTGAGTCTGTAAAGTATGTTTTATTTGAACTATGTTATTATGACTTGTTTTATCTGTACATTGTGAAGATTGCTTATGTAACCACCTTTGGAGCTTTCCTCCCTGGGCCTCGCAGAAAATGGACATGTATCCAGTCGGACTATCCCGATCAACAAATGTAAAATAAAATAAATAAAAATAAATCCCAATGCTGGGATTTGTCAGAAGAGAAATCATTTGGTGGAGACAACATATATTCCCAAATCCAGGTCTCTCCTTCTCTCTCCCTGTTCCAAAGCTGCCATTCACTACAGACACCCTGTACTTTACTTAGAAGGAGTTTCAGGTGGGATAAAATTGCAAGGTATGTGGGACACCAAGGACAGATGCGAGCATGTAGCGAGCATGTAAATATAAAAAAAATGCTTGCCCCATTCAAGACAGTCTACTCTCTGTATATCTTTGGTCCCTAGACAATACCATATACAATTGTACAGACTGTACCACAGTAACATGGTGCATCAACAAGAAATGGGAACCAGGTAGCACACCATTTGCAGGCTAGCCATGTTAGCTTGGGATATAGTTTCACAGCACGATTTCACTGTGCAAGCATCCTACATTCTGTCAGAGCAGAACTGAGTGGCAGACAAGCTGAGCAGGACAAAGGCAGACCCTTATGAATGGAAACTAGATCAGGGGGAATTGATCTGTCTGTGGGAGTTCCCAATAGACTTCTTTGTCTTCTCTCCAAACAATCAACTGGCAAGATTCTGCTCTAGGACTCCATGGAAGAAGGCCTGGAAGACAGATGCCTTTTGTTTTACTTGGGCAAGAATGTTCCTGTATGCTGTTCCACCCTTTTCTCTACTATCCAGGGTACTTCTGAAGAATCAGAAGGAGTCCCCCAAGATCATTGTAGTGACTTCCTTCTGGCCCTGGCAACTGTGGTTCTCCTTTCTTTTGGAAATGGTCAGGGGCAATTACCACAAGCTTCCTTACAGACTGGCTCTACTCACACAAGAACAGGAGTGTTCGATACATCTTGACACTAATCAACTTCAGTTGACTACCTGGATGAGGACATACAGCAGGTACTACTGGACCCAAGCAAACCTACTACTAGAATATCCTGTATTAGCAAATGGAAAAGGCTTTTAGTTGGTGCCAGAAACATAATCAGCACCCATTCAGGGCTAGTTGTTTTCTGATTTTACAATATTTGTGTGAGTTAGTATCTTATGATGTTTCTTACATCTCTGTCAAGGTTCATTTATCTGTCATTTCAGCATGTCTGCCCATGGATCCTCCCCTTTAGTGTGGTCTCATGTCAAAATGTTTTTGAAA
Source organism: Protopterus annectens (assembly GCF_019279795.1). Taxonomy (NCBI): domain Eukaryota; kingdom Metazoa; phylum Chordata; order Ceratodontiformes; family Protopteridae; genus Protopterus; species Protopterus annectens. The sequence continues at coordinate 1,618,509,193 of NC_056737.1, forward strand.
GGTGTTTTGCATAAGAGGCCTCCAAGAAAACTGGTGGCCCCATTCTTGGGATCTTAAATTTGTGCTGGAGAAACTAACACTTGCTCCATTTGAACCAGCTGACATGGCTTGACTTGAGGTTCTTAACATGGAAAACAGTTTTACCGATTGCTCTGACATCGTCAAGAAGAGTATCTGAATTAAAAGCTGTTATGATGAGTCAATCCTACCTCATTTTCCACAGGTGCAAAGAGTTTCTTTGAGAAGTAATCCTTCTTTTATGTTTAAAGTGGTATCCAAGTTTACTTTAAGCCAAACTGTTCACCTTCCCATTTTCTTTCGTGAACCCAAAAAATGAGGGAGAAAGGATACTCCATACCTGGGATGTCTACAGACAACTCTGGTTCCATCTTAACAGAATTAAATCTTCCAGGTCTTTGGATCAATTTGTTCATTTCTTGTGAAGGTAAGAAGAAGAGACAACCTGTGTCAGAAAAAAAAGACATTTCAAAGTGGTTGATCTGAAGTTGTTGTTTTCATATCTTCACCCTATGGGATTTGGATCCGAGATCAGATCCAACTCGGCCGTATACACTAGCACTGAAGCCAAAATCTGAGATCCTCCCCTACCCACAATGCCACACTTTCCCTCTTGGTTCCCCTCAGATCTCGTTTGCCTCTTATTCAACAGCATGGGACTGTGTTTCTGAGATCCTCCAGGGTTTTTTTCTGAGCGTTTGTTCTAGTCAAAGTAGGGGGTTTTTTTGCTTATTTTTTCTATGCTTTTCCTACCTTTCCTTTTTTAGTTTACATTGGTGCATTTTTCGGGTTCTTAAAAAAAAAAAAAGTTCTCTCTTTCTGTTTCTCTTTCCTTTTCTCTCTCTCTCTCTCACTCTCTGTTGTGAGTGTCTGTGTGTGTGTACTTTTACCCTATAGCTGACCTTCCTAAGCCAGCTGGGTTTAAAAAGTGTACAGAGTGTGGGCATAAGATCCCTCCATCTGATGCCCACACTGTGCATGGTGTGCTTCGGGACAGCCCACCTGGATTCCTCCTGTTTGATTTGCATGGGTTTTAATCAACGCATGCTTATAGACAGGAGGAATAAATTGATTTTGAATGGCCTTTTGCCCTCTACCTCTGAGGCTTCTCCAGGTCCCTCCTCTGCATCCGGGACTCAAACCCCCAACAAAAATCCTGGGAAGGGGACTGGGCCAGACACAAAGAACGGGAACGGCATAGGAAGTGGTCTCCTGACCAGGTTTCCTCTGTTGAGCTGCCCGCTAAGTCTCTGCCAGTGGTAGTGTAGGGTTCTCCTCTGCTCCATTCACCCCACTTCTCCCTGGAGCCAGAGAGTTCCTGCCCCAAGTCTTCTGTCTCTGCCTCTCCTCAACACCATTCCAGGCCAGGGTCAGTGGTGTCCTCTGTCTGGTCCACTCGGAGCCTGTCTGAAGACAAGGTGGACAGGATGATGATGAAGTTTCTCCAGGCTCAGATACAGCTTGGGATTTTGCTTGCTCCGTCCCCCTCTGTATCCATGAGCATGCATTCTGGATTTATACTGATCTCTCTTTCTCCAACCCGACCTTTAGCTTTGGAGTTCCTGGGCCCGAGGTTTCCCAGTGTTGAGGTGTCGGTGCCAATGGTCACTTGGACCTTGACACTGACGGTTACCTTGTGCAGTTTGGCTCCAATGTCTTTGGACCTTACCGACTCTCAGAGCCATAGCTTCAGCTTTGGCTCCGAGGGGTTGGCATCAGCTGCGAGGCTTTCGGAGCTGTACCTTTCCCTCGAGGCTTTGGCACTGGGAAGCTCGGCTCCAACTCCCCCCTTGGCGTTGGGAGGAACATTTCAGGAGGCTTCAATGCCGGCGGCTTCATCTCTGGCTGCACTGTCTTCCGGGGTCTGCTCACCTTCAGCCTTCAAGGTGGTGAAGAAGGTCCTCTCGGCTCCCTCGAGAGCCTTAACACTTCCATCCTTGGAGCCCATCCTTGCTCCTTCTGTTTCTGGGCCAGAGTCATCCATCCTGCCTCCGCAGGGACAGTGTGTTATCAGACCTCCCCAGGACATTCCTTTTCAGGAACGCTTTGAAGCTTCCAAATCCTCTCCGGAGTATCCCCCTGAGGAGGCACCTCAGAAGCATATGTGCAAGAGGAGGCACTTAGATTCCCCCTATAATCTCTCACCGAAGATATGGACTTAGATGAGGGGAAGGGGTCTCCTAGGTCTCCTCCTGATGATGTCTCATTCAGAGATATCATGGAGATCCTGCATCAGAGAGGTGGTTGGTCTTCCCTTAAACCCAACCCTGATGATTCCGGGAGGTGTTTGACACAGGGCCCTCTACATCTTGGGTGTCCCCCCTGCGGATCCTGTGCAGGAGGGGATCTCATCTCTCTCAAGGCATGGAAGGAGCCAGACATGGTTGAATCCATTCCCAAGTGCCCAGACAAGGTACTCTGTACTCCACCAGACAGACCCCACTAGTCCAAGGGTTCCCTGGTCAATGCCATGGTGGTTGCGGAGGCCATCAAGAAGGAGCTGGCCTAGGAAAGCTCCTTGGTCCAGCCTTAGGACAGGGAGTCGAGGGCGATGGACCACTTTGGGATGCAAGTTTATGCATCAGCCACCTTTGCTCTGTGTGTGCTGAACTGTTTGGTGCATGTCACCAGACGGCAGAGAGACCTGGTTAAGGAACTTTCTGCGTCTGCCCTGGGGTCTGTGTCGGAGGAGGAGAAGAAGGTTTTCTCTTCTTGGCCACCTTGACAGCCATATCAAACACGTCCATGAGGTTACTTTCTCATGCAACTGAGGGTACCTCGAGGGCAGCCGGGACGGGCGTTGCCATTAGGAGACACGCCTTGCTCCAACTCTTTTCTTTTTTAGACCCCTTCAAGGCATCTTTCACGAATGCCCCCTTTGACAGGTCCGCTTTGTTTGGTCCTACTGTTCATGATACTCTTACCCAGAGCGAGAAAGACAGGAAGACCTTGTCTATTGTCGGGATCTGCTTCTCTGCTCTACAAGGGAACTACTCTAGGAACCAACTTGGGGTAAAAAGTGATTTTGAAAGTCTCAGGACTCTTCCCAGGAAGTTCAGGGTCAGCATTCCCCCAGGGGCAGAGGGTGAAATGACAGACACTGTCCATGTGATAGAGGGGGGTACAAGGAACCAAGGGTCTCAAAATTCATTCTGGACAGGCCCTTTCAGCAATCCTGAGGGATTGCCTGACTGCTCTACTTGGGAGGCAGTTGGGGGGTGGCATCTCTCTCTGCACCCAACAGCTTGGGAGTCCATCACAAATGATCGTCGGGTGCTTCAAATTATATCCAGAGGTTATCCCATCCCGTTTCTTCGTCCCCCCACTCCAAAGAGAAACCTCCTGGATGTTCCACCTGGTTAGTGGCAGGTGGCAGCCATAGAGATCACCAGGCTGCTCGAAAAAGGAGTCATCCAATCTGTCCCCCCAGACCAGTCTGGATCAGGCATTTATTCCAGATTCTTTTTGGTGCCAAAGAAAACGGGAGATTTTAGACCCATTCTGGAGCTCACTGCCCTGAACATGTTTATTGCCAAAATGAAGTTTCAGATGGCCACCTTACAGTCTATTCTGCCCTTTCGGCAGAACAATGACTGTATCTGCTCTATAGACCTTCAGGATGTGTACTATCGCACAAAAATGGACAGGCACTCCAGAAGGTTTTTTCGCTTCCAGCTGAGAGCCAGTCACTTCCAGTTCACTGTACTCCCCTTTGGACTCATCACAGCCCCCCTGGTGTTTACCAAAGTGATGGTGGTTGTGGTGACTCACTTGAGGCTGCAAGGATTCCATGTGTTTCCTTACCTGGACGATTGGCTCCTCTCTGCTCCCACCAGGTATCACCATCTGCAGGCTAGGGATTACCTCCTTCTCCTAGCACCCTCCCTGGGCATATCAATCAATCTGGCCAAATTGAACTTGGAACTAGTTCAAGTGATAGATTTTATAGGTGCCTAGTTGGACACGGTACAGAGCAAGGTGTTTCTGCAGTCAGACAAATTACTTTCACTCCAACAACATGTGAGATCTGTACTACAAGCTCCTTGCCCCCCAGCGGGTATGGTTCTTTGGGCATTGGGGTCTATGGTGGCCGCGATAACTCTACTGCCAACTGCATGCCTACACATGAGGATTCTGCAGTGGACTTTGGTGGTGCAGTGGTCTCTACTCGACCTTTCTCTTTCGTACCCTGGTCGGCTATCATGGGTTTGTTGGGAGTTTCTTCGGTGGTGGGTTCAGTCCCCAGACCTCCTTCTGGGCTTTCCATTTGTTCCTCCTTCCCCCTCGATCACGGTGACCATGGACACCTCCCAGCTTGGGTCGGGGAGGGGCATTGCATGGGATAGCCTTTCCAAGGCACGTGGTCTCCCTTGGAGACCAATCTGCATATCATTGCCCTGGAGACGAGCGGTGCTTCTGGCATTTCAAGTCCTTCAAGCTTTTCTTCCCACTGGGACAATTGCCATCCAGACGGACTACATGTCCGTTGTCTGGTATATCCACGAACAGGGGGGACCGGATCTTATCCCCTTTGCCATGAGGCCATGAGATTATGGGAATGGTTGATCTCTTCCAGCCGTTTTCTGGTGGCAATGCACATTTTGGTGAAGTCCAACATTCTAGCAGACAGGTTCAGTAGAACCATTCTGATGCCTTACGCATGGTCTCTGAATCCTTCAGTGGCAGACATGCTTTTTCGGAAGTGGGGTCATCCTTGCTGCAATCTTTTCACCTCTCCTTTCAATGCCAAGTGCAGCCAGTTTTTAGCCCTGTTCCCCCCTCTGAGGGAGTCACACAGAGACACTGTGGTCCATGCTTGGCCCTCTGGTGTACTTTATGCTTAGCCTCCTCTTCCTCTGATCTCCGAGTTTCTTCAGAAAGCACAACAGTTGAAGAGCAAAATCATGCACATTGCCCCCTTCTTACCTTGCCAAGTTTGGTTCCCCACTCTTTGGTCTCGTTTGGTGTGTTCAGTCTAGACTCTGGATCTGGTTCCAGATCTCCTGTCACACCCATCAGGGGTTCCACACATGGACTTAGTCAGGCTGAAGCTCACCGCGTGGCTGCTCCAATTCCTTTGATGGCAAGAACTCCTGGGCTATCTTTACCAGTAAAAAAGATTTTGGTTGCAGCTCATAAGGCCTCTACCTAGAAACATTTTCTACAATAAATATAAATGTTTTCTATCTGGGCATCACAGCATAAGTTGGACCCTTTTGCAGCTCCTATTCCTGCCATTTTGGATTTTCTAGCCATACTTTCCATAATGGAACTAGTTTTTCTACAATTAAAGTTCTAATGGCAACCATCTCTAATTTCCATGTGGGTGAGAATTCTGCATCCCTGGCTTCTTCTGGACTCTGCAAGGCCTTTTTGAAGGGTACCTTCCTCCTGAGGCCACCAGTCAAGGACCCTTTGAGACCCTTTGAGACCCTTTGGGACCTCCTTGAGATCTTACTTTGGTTTTACAGGCTCTGGTTTCTCCTCCTTTTGAACTAGCTGCCACTGTGGATTTATAGTTTCTATCTTGAAAGATGGCCTTCTTGGTGGCTATCATTTCTACCAAGTGGGTATCTGAATTGTAGGTGTTATCTATTAAAACCTCTTTATCTTGTCTTCTTAAAGACATAGTTATTCTTTGTACCAACCCCTCCTTTATGCCAAACCTGGTATCCGAAGCTAATATTAACCAGGAGATTAATTTGCCAGTTTTCTTTCCAAATTATCAGAACAAAGGGGAATACAAATTGCATTTGCTTGATGTCCACAGACAGTTGCACTTTTATTTGAATAGAACCAAAAATTTTAGACAGTCTGATCAACTTTTCATATCCTTTTCAAAGCCCTGTTCATTGCTCATTGGATTTCCAGTTGCATCTCTATGGCTTATCGCTCTAAGGGTTTGCCTTTACCTTGCCCTGTCTGGGCACATTCCACCAGGTCAGTATCTTCTTCTGCGGCCTGTTGGTCCAGGGTTCCCATTGATGACATTTCTTCTGCTGCCACTTGGTCTTCTTCGCATACCTTTATTTCCCATTACAAATTGGACATTCTCTCCAGGAGCAGGGATTCCTTCGCTGCTGCCATGCTCTGGAATATCCTTTCACGAGGGCCTTCCAAGGTTATTGTAGTTAGGGACTCTGTCCCATAGGTTGAAGATCAAATGAAAAACAACAACTTCAAGTAAAAATGTTATGTACTTAACATAACATTCCATCTGGCCCTCCTTCCCCTGGCTTTGGATTGTGTTGTGGACTAGACAAATGCAGATGCATGCTTCTTCTTGGTCCGGGTTTTGAGTCTGGTGTGTGTGTGTATCCCTTTAATTGTCAGTGGTTAAGGTACTCTTCTTTGGGTTGGGTGGTGCTGTTCTTGGGTGGTGCTGTCCTGCAGCAACATCGATCTGAGGGGAAGAGAGCGAGCGGGGCATTGCGGGTAGGGGAGGTGCTGAAATTTCAGTGCCGATGCTAGTGTATACGGCTGAGTCGGATCCGATCTCAGATCTGAATCCCATAGGTTGAAGACAAATGAAAAGCAACAACTCAGATGGAACTTTAACGGTAAGTACAGAACTTCTTTTTTAAGGCTATTCTCACCACAACACAATTATTCCAGGCAGGGTTAAGGCCCCGTTTGGCACGGTCTTGGTTTCATCTATGGCTTTTTTAGAAAGGGTTGGATTATGAAATTGTTCTAGAACCAGTAACTTGGTCCTCTGTATATACTTTTACAAAACACTGTAAGCTTAATTCCTTCTCTAGGTCTATGTCAGGCTTCAAGGACCATTCTCTAGGAGCTCCTGGACTCTTCTCTTTCCACCTCCCAATTGTAGTAAGCTAGGGTAATCTATCCATCTAGCTAAGGCTACTGCAGCAGTGATCAGTATAATGAACATAATACAACTGTGTAAGTAAACTTACCGGTAGCCATTTGAAATGTCGGGACCTGCTAGAGCAAGTCCTGAAACGTGGAGACTGAATGTCCAAAAGATTGGACTTGTATAAATGAAGTCCAAGATGCCATTTCTCAGAATTTTCCCTTTTCTCCAATGTGTGGCGATCTCTGAGTTGGTATATATAAGTTCAGGGGGGTATGGGGGTACGGGTGGCTAGCACCACCCCACCTAAAAAGGAAGCTTTAAGGAGAAGAAAGATTTTTTTGAGATTCACTCTTCTCCAAATATTTGGTCTTTTTTCCTGGCTTTTTTGGCACTCAGTGTTTCGACTGCCATTATTTCAATAGGGAGCCAGACTTACCATAACAGTAGATGTTCAAATGATCACTGCTGCAGTAGCTGCTCCTTCCTCCCCCCACCTTGTTTTGTGGTATATTGTTTATGCCAGGGTGTGGTTAGGGCTCAGCCTCATTCTCTCTGTTAGAAGGAAAGCTCCTAAGGGCTTTGTACTCATCTTGAGCTGCTTGATACTTTGAGTGTTTGGAAGGTGCCCTTAAACTTTGGAAGCTGGATGGCTGTTGGCAGGATATAATATGACTAAAGCTACTGCAGCAGTGATCATTTGAACATCTGCTGTTATACACAACTGTACTTTTTAAATGGTATAGAAAAAAATTACAAGTGCAAACAGACTTGCAAACAATTTGAGATGGAGTTGCCTTCATGCTATTAACTTATGCAGTGTCCTGTACAAGACCTAGTATCCTGGTGTTTTGTCCTAAAAATGTTCAGAAAATCTGGAAGAAGTGCAAAATACTATTATTTGTAGGTATTTTCAAGCTAAGCTCAGCATGGCAATTAGAAATGGACATACTGCAGTTCTTGCAAAACATTCAGTTTTTCAAAATATACTTTTTCGAGTAACAAATATAAAAGCATAAATGTTTATGTTGTGACTTCAGAACCAAAAAGAACATGTATTTTTTGTAAAATATTTCCATTTTTTTAAATGATGTGATGTCACAGTGATACTAAAATTATTTTTTTCATTAAGTTTTAAGATGCAACTGCTCTTCTTTCTTTAAAACTTGATGCACATTCTATGGATGTTTAATAGGAAATTATTCTAATAATGGTGTTGCAGTCCTTTATGTAGAGGGAGCAAAGTAGCTTTATGTGCTGGTTTGTTTATTTAATTAATTTTAGAACTCTTAGGTCCCTGTACCTTAGTAAAGTGTTACAGTGGTACAGTAGATAACATTGCTGATGTTCTTCGTGTTTCACTGTTACAGTCATTACATTTGGGTAATCTGCTGGCAGGTTGCCCTCAGTCGGCCTGATTAACGAAGTCTTGGGTCCTGCGTCGGTTGCTGTCCCTTCTTTCATGAAGTCAGGTCGTCAGGGGTATAAAACATGCAGCCGACGCCATTACATCAGTCTTTCTTGCCGCGCGGTGCCTGAAGCAGAAGCAGTTCGCAAGTGCCGGTCGGCCGACTCCTGAAATTTTCATTTTCGAGTTTCAGAACCGAAGTCTTCAACTAAAAGCTAAGTACCCCGTTGGGGAAACACTTTCTTGCTCCTTACCGATGTCAGTAAAAGTTAATAATTGTATTACTTGTGGGAAGCAAATACCTCATAAGGATTTTCATTTGTACTGTATTCCTTGCCTAGGTCCTGACCACGACGTACCTTGCTGTTGGTTTTGTGCTTTATGTAATCAGAGCACTTTCCATCGTTGGTACATTTTTGCTTCTAAATATTTCGGTTCTCGGTTTAATTATCCAGAAAAGATGTCGGTTAGCCATCCGACCACCGGAATACCGAAAAAACGCAAAGAAAAAGACAGGGATAGGCCTTTGAGGTCCAAAACTGCCGACGATGCTTCTCTTAAGCTAGTCGCCAGTTCACCGGTACTCAGTGAGGCGCTTTCGCAGCCCCTGATACCCGCTACTTTTGATTCGCAGGCCTCTACTGAGACCCATTTGGAGTCCGGTATGCCACAAGATGCTTCACCTAAGGAATCCACAGATGTCTCCACCTTGGATGGGTCCGGAGCCGCTGTGCAGGCACCGGCTTCTGAGGATGTATTCAGGTCTACAGATTTGCATATTAAACCAACTCCACCTTCAATACTAAGGCCTAAATCTCGATCTAGGTCTAAAAAACTGACGCCCAGGCCACATATTCAGGACCCTATGCCTAAAAAACAAATGATCAAAATGGCTGAAGATAAACCCCCCCCCCCCCACACTTCTAAGAGGCCTAGGGCTGAACTTGACTATGAATCTTCTGTACAGGATTCTGTGTCTTCTGACTCTTCTAATGACCTGGATTTGTTCATACCTACCTATGAGGACTCTGATGCATAGGATTCCATTCCCTCTGCTTCTCCCCCTGAGGATTTTTCTTTTGGAGAAACTTTACATACCTTAAGGGAGCATTCCCACTGGGAAAGTCAGGATTTTTCTGAATCCAAAAAGAGGCTTAGGGATTTCCTTTTTCTTCCTCAGCATAGGCCTTTGGCTATACCTCCTGTACTAGACATTGTTGATGATGTGTTTTCGGAATCCAGCATGGCTCCTGATCCCCTGCCTCTGGCCCCTAGTTAACCAGACAGATGCTACAGGGTTCCTGAGTTCCACAAATTCCTTTTCAAAAATCCTGTTGCGGACCCTGAAACCATTTCTCAGGAGCCCAAGGGCATTAAGGCTTCTACTGCTAAAAATCCTACCCCTTCTGACAGAGACTCCAGGGCGCTGGATAGATGGGGTTAAAAGGTTTATACTTCTGCAACCTTGGCAATCAGGGCTTTAAACTCTCAATTCCATATACTAAAATATCAACAGCATGTCATGGGACTGCTTGAACAGAAAATGATGTTGATTTCTGACTGTGTGGAAAATAAAGATTTACAGGATTTATTGCATTCAGCTGAACAAGTTGGAAAACATACTTTGCAATGTGGTTTTGATTCTTTAGAGGCCACTTGCAGGGCTGCTGTTACTGGGTCTGTGCTTAGAAGGCATGCTTGGCTTAAGGAGCAATCTCTGCCTGATCATGTTAAAGCAAAACTGTTGGATGCTCCTTTGCAGCAGGACCATCTTTTTGGCAATAAGGCTGAAGAAGTTCTAAAAAAAGATGGAAGATAAAGCTAAATCTATGCAAACTGTGAAAGATTTCTTACAAGTTCAACCTCCAAGATTTAGTAGGCACTGGCCTACTAAGAACTAGTCCTTTCCAGCTCCTTCCAGAGCCACTCAAGCCAAACCCAGACATTCCAAAAGCACCAGGTTTCAGCCCCAAGGGACTTTCAGAACTAAGCAATGGGGTGCTTCCACTTCCAAATCTGGAAATAACAAGACACCACCTTATGGTAAACAGTCTCAATGACTTTCTTTTAAGATTACCAAGTACTTACCTCTCAGCCGCCCCTTTTGGGGGAAAACTGGTTCTTCATGCAAAAAACAGGCAGCTTATTACCCAGGACAAATGGGTTTTAAATATAGTGTCCCAGGGATACAGATTTCATTTCCACACGTTGCCAACTCCAAACGGGTGGCCAGACCTGCTCCCCAAATCAGAGGGCAGAGGCTCGGAAACAAGTACTTTCCTTCCTAAACATGGGGGCTATTCAACCGGTACCAGAAGAGGAAAAGGGACAAGGTTTCTATTCCAGACTTTTCCTGGTACCCAGAAAAGACAAATCATGGCATCCAATTCTGGACCTGTCTACTCTAAACACCTTTCTGGACATTCCAAAATTCAAGATGCTGACTCTTCACCAGTTACTTCCTATGCTAGACAAGGATGCCTGGTTGGCAACTCTAGATTTAAAAGAGGCTTAACTGCATATCCCAGTCAGGGAATCTTGCAGAAGATACCTATGCTTCAAAGCAGGCTACTTGCATTATCAGTTCACTGCACTGCCCTTTGGCTTGTCTACTGCACCCAGGGTATTCACAAAGTGCCTGGCTCCAGTAATTGCATTTTGCAGGCAAATAAATATTCAGATATATCCATACCTGGACGATAATCTAATTCAGGCAGAAAACCAGGCCATTCTTCTAAAACATTTGGTGTTTGTAAAAAGAGATCTAACTTGTCTAGGGTATACCATAAACGAAAAGAAATCACAACTGGTACGCTCTCAAAAAATTGCATTCCTGGGTGCAAGCTTGAGTACAACTGCCCACATGGCTTTCCTTACACCAGAAAAGCAAATTCATTTGGTGACTTACTTCAAACAGGTGGCCACAAAAACCCTGCTATCTGCAAGACAAATACTGCAAGCCTTGGGGTTCATGGCCTCCTGCATTCTTCTAATTCCATATGCAAGACTGCATATGCGGAAACTTCAGTGGTACTTAAAAAGTTTATGGAGTCAACATTGTCACAGACCTGTGCTTAAAGTTCCTATGGTGGGCAGAGGCCTGCCACCAAAACAAGGGACTGCCATTCACACCACCCCCTGCCGCCCAAACCCTAACTACAGATGCATCAGACTATGCATGGGGGGCTCATCTGGCAGGGAAGTGCATTCAGGGCAAATGGAGCCCAAATCAAATGCACCTTCATATCAATCAAAAAGAAATGCTAGCTGCACAGAATGCACTGACAGCCTTCAAGGACTACCTTCATCCAGGACAACTAATGGTAAAGACGGATAGCACCATGGTTATGTGGTGCCTAAACAAGCAGAGGGGTACACATTCCTACCCTCTCTGCAGACTTGCCATGGCATTGTGAAACACGGCCTTGAGCTACCAAGTATGACTACAAGCTCAATTCCTGCCAGGAAAGCTGAATATTCTGGCAGACGAACTAAGCAGAAGTCTCATGGACCCACACGAATGGAAACTGGAATCACGGATTTTCAACATGTTGAAACGCAGATGGGGGAGCCCAGACATAGATCTTTTTGCCTCACCCCAGAACTACCAGTTGGACAAATTTTGCACAAGAACTCCTCACAAAATAGCCTGGAAAGTGGATGCTGTGTCCTTCAGCTGGAAAAATCAGTCTATGCCTTTCCCCCTCTGCCTCTGCTCTCCAAAGTTCTACTAAAAGTCAAACAGGACAAACCAAAAATTATTTTGATTGCTCCAGACTGGCCTCGTCAACACTGGTACCCACTCCTGTGCAGTGTCTCACAAATTTCTCCATGGCACCTGCCTCAGACACCTCCCTTACTGTCTCAGCAGGAGAACCAAATTCTGCACCCTCAGCTCCAAACATCCCTCAGCAAACCTGTGATGGATGTCATTTTGGAGGCGAGAAGACCTAGTACTAGAAAATCTTATGCTGACAAATGGAAAAGATTCTGTGCCTGGAATCAATCTCAAGGGATGAGCACAGCAGCACCCAATTTACCTCAGATTTTGCAATACTTAACTGAGATGCTTTACATGGGCCTGTCTTTTTCCTCCATAAAAATCCATGCCTCAGCCATTTCAGCACATTACAACACAGAACCCCTCCCCCTCTTCTCTCATCCTCTGCTAAAGCAGTATCTCAGAGGGGCCAAAAACTTGAGACCACCCAGGAGAGCTCCAACCCCTGCCTGGGACCTTAACTTTGTATTGAAGAAACTAACTCTACCTCCTTTCGAGCCAGCTGCTACTGCAGACTTAAAATTTCTTTCCTGGAAAACAGCCTTCCTTTTAGCAATCACTTCAGCTAGAAGGATATCTGAATTACAGGCCCTTATGGCAGTGGAGCCTTTCATCATCTTTCATGTGGACAGGGTTTCACTCAGGACCAATCCATCCTTCATGCCCGAGGTGGTATCCAGTGTGGCTTTTAATCAGTCCATTCATTTGCCAACTTTCTTTCCCAATCCACAGAGCAAGGGGGAGCGGATTCTGCATTCATTGGATGTACACAGACAACTTAGATTCTACTTGGACAGGACTAAATCTCAAAGAAAATCTGAACAATTGCTGGTAGCATTTGCTGCAGGGGCAGAGGGGAAGGCTATTTCAAAATAAACCATTTCTAAATGGATAAGCCATTGTATTAATTTCTGCTATAAGCACCATGGAAAACCTACCCCCCAGGGAATCAGATCTCATTCCACCAGGGCTGCATCTGCTTCTACAGCCTTTCTCAGAGGTGTTCCTACCAGGGATATTCTAGAAGCTGCTAACTGGAGTTCAGTTCATACCTTCACCAAGCATTATCACTTACCAATTTTCTCTAAATCAGAGCTGGCTTTGCCACTGCTGTTTTGCAGGGCCTTACAGCTGGTTCTAATGCAGTATAAATCCATCCTCCCAACCATAGCTTTGGGAAACTACCCAAATGTAATGACTGCAACAGTGAAACACGAAGAACATAGTACAGTTGTTTACACTTACCATAAATGTAGATGTCCGAATGTATTCACTGTTGCAGTCCTGGTTACCCTCCCTCCAGCCCCGTTTTTCTCTTACTATACCTCTTCTTTCTTTTACTATGCTTAAAAGCCTTTTTGGTGTATTTGCTTTTGTTTGGAGGTATATTTTTGTGTTTTTAATTACTTATATATTTTGCTCCCCATTTGGGGGGCACCTGACATCTGGGGCAAGAAAAACAAATGTAATGGCGTTGGCTGCATTTTTTATATCCCTTATGACCTGACATCATGGAAGAAGGAACAGCAACCGACGCAGGACCCAAGACTTTGTTAATCAGGCTGACTGAGGGCAACCTGCCAGCAGATTACCCAAATGTAATGACTGCAACAGTGAATACACTCGAATATCTACATTTATGGTAAGTGTACACAACTGTACTTTTTACAGCAGTTGATTTTGAGGCTCTGTTCTTGGCTGGAATGCCACAGTACATCACGGTCTTTATGTCCTCTCCTAATTTCTCCAAATCTTTTGGGTTTCTAATACCATGATGGGAATGGACCCCATTCCTGAGTCAAACTATGATTAAAGTTCATGAAATTAGTATTGTTTCAATCTTTGATGTCAGCCAAAAGTGCTCTTCGCAGGACCAGCAATGTCCCCAGTAATGACTCCTTCTGCAATTTGTACAGGGTTACATAGATTGGTAACATATCTAAATATGATTGCAAATTCTTTTTTTATAAGACCCGTTGCTCCTACTACTATGGAATTGTCTGGGAATCTTTCTTCCACACTGCTCACATTTCTGCCTGCAGATCCTGGTGTTTTATGACTTTGTGTCTCTCTGTAGGCAAGACACTGTAGTTACTGGGTGTGGTGATTTCAATGATCAATGCTACTTTTATCTTCTTTTCTTGGACCACTATGTTCAGTTTTCTAGCATCTGTCTTTTGAACTGTTGGTAATGGGTGGCTCCCATGTGATATAAACCATCATTTTGTGTGATGCTTGGTGGCTCATGTTTACAGTGTTTTTCAGTCAATTCGATACCATAATGTTTGCACAATCTCCAGTGCAACAGTCTCGCCACATTATTATGCCTTTCAGTGCACAGTCCTTCTGCCATTAATGTGTCGCAAACAGCAACAAGGTGTGTGACTGTTTCTAATTCAGTTTTACAAAACCTACATTTGTTTGTTTCTCCCACATGTTCAATGGACTTTGTAAACCAGCGTGCACGTAGACCACTGTCTTGGGATGCCAATATTAACCTTTCATTTCTTGGTGAATTCTCCTCTCCTTAACCATTCCTGCATTCGTTTTTGTTCAACAGAAGTTTTCTATACTTGCAACTATATTTATGTTTTTTCCACATTTCTTGCCTTCTCATCTGGTCCTTCACCTTACGTTCTTTCTTTTGTTTTTTGGAGCATTCAGTTGCTGCCTGGTTTTTATCTACTTCTGATTTGATTTCCATTCCTGCTTGACATCGATATGCTTCTGCTAAATTAAGCAGAGAAGTCATCTTACATTTAATCTCCTCATGTTTCAAAACTTTCACTACATTTGGATCTTGTGAGGTCAGTAGATATGTGTGGAGTCCCATGATTACAGATCTATACATGTAATCAATTTCAAGGAGGCCCTTCCCTCCTTCGGAACTGGTAATATATAATCTTGGTATACACTGATTTTTATAAATCATTTGATGAACATGAAGCATCCTTCTTGTTTTAATATCTAACCTATCCAACACTTTTTGGGGCCAGTCAGTCACTCCAAAACTGTACATTAGGACAGGAAGAGCAAACTGATTTATAGCTTAGATCTTGTTCATAGATGCCAATGCTGTTCTCAGGATTAATTTAAGTCTTCTAAAGTATTCCGTACTGAGTTTTGTTCACATTTGTTCATGTTTTATTGCTGATCCTTCATCAATTCCCAAGTATTTATACACTCCCTCTTGCTCAAGTTCTTTTATATCACATTCTTGTCCCAAACTGATGTTTTCCTGGTGCTGCAGTTTTCCTGCTTTAAAGGTTGCTTTTGCACATTTATCAAGACCAAATGACATTCTAATATCATCTGAAAAAGTTTTGACAACCTGCAGCTGTGCTTTCAGTTTCTCATCTGATGAGCTATACCTTTTTAAATCATCGACAAAGAGAAGATGAGAAGTCATTAGACTTTGTTGTTTTCTAGGAGCCACATTGTAGCCCTGGCCTAAGTTGTTAAGTAAACAGCTTAATGGATTAATGACAAGGCAGAATAGCAACAGTGAGAGAGAGTCACCTTGGAATATCCCCCTTTGAATTTTTATCCCTAGGATAATAATCTGTCCTTTGTCATGGCTTAATTGCAAGGTGGTCTGCCATTGTTTCATGGTTACTGTAAATCAGTGTAGGGTGTATTGTATATACATTTTTAAGCACTCTTTTATCCATGAATGTGGGATACTATCAAATGCTTTTTTGTAGTTAATCCATGCCATACTTAGATTCTTTCGCTTTTTACAGTTCTCCACTATAACTTTAACAACAAATGATCTTTTGTTCCATATGACTTTCTTTTATTGCCCTTTTGTTCTACTACCATAATTGAGTTTTCTTCTGAATGACTGTAAACTCTGTCGGCGTCAATTCCCATGTTTAGTTTATACGTCGTTGAAAGGCAAGTTATTGGTCTATAATTTTTAGGGGAGCTTGCAGGTTCACTCTTAAGTAAGAGCATTGTTTTGCCTGTTGTTAGCCAGTCTGGTGTCTGTTTGGAGTGCACATATAAATAGTTCTTACTCATGGCTAAATCCTCGTGCAAAGATGTTAATGCTTTTAGCCAAAAGTTAGTTACTGCATCTGGGCCTGGGGTTTTCCAATTAGAGGCTTTTTCTTAACTTTGTTTCAATCTCTCTGACTGTTATTTCATCCCATTTCGTATCCTGTACCTTTAAACTTCTTACTCTTTCTTTTACATCTTCTATCCCTTTAGTAATCTTTGTTATGTTCCACAGGATCTTCATAGATACTTCTCCAAAATGTATCTACTTCCCCTTTTTTGGCGGTCTTTCATTTCCTTTTACCTTATTTCCCAATTCTCTGTAAAACTTTTTTGGTTCATCAATAAATTGCTTATTTTGTACTTTTCCCTTATATTTATCTTCATATCTTCTAAGTTTTTCTGCTTGTGCTGAAGTTTTTAGTTTATTATTTGCGATAGTGCATGATAGATCCTGGTCTGTTCTAATATTGTGCATTGCTTTAATCACATCTATCTTTCTTAGTATTTTTGTTGATCTATTCCCTCTTCTATAATCTTCTAAGAGTGACACTTTTTGTCTTAATTGCTTTATAGTTTTCTCTGTTCGATACTTCCATGATGGTATTCGATTTCTCCCCTTCCTTTCCCTCACTACGCTGTGATCTTGTGGTAGAAGTTTATCGGTTATTAATTTAGCAGCACAGTAATATATCCTGTTTACTTCTGCTATATCACATGGATCTCTATGGACAGTCCTAATTACTGCATTAATTTGTTTTATCAGACTTTTTACTTTTTGGGTTTTATTGACCTTCTGCAATCTATTTCTCTCATTGATCTTAATATATCTATCCATGTCCATTAAATCAAGCAACTCTTCTCTTTGCTCATTTTCTTCCAAACTGAGGGCATATCCCTTGTTTTCCATTTCTTGTGGGCATTCTATAGAAAGTTCTATACATCTTCTTGTGGCACATTCTCTTCAATTTCATCCTGTGCCTTTTGTTGCTCTGTCACATTGGAGCTCACTGGCCTATCACTCCTCAACATTGACTGCATCATAGTTTCCACAGTGTCCTGTTCCTTTCCTTGCTGTCTAGCCTCAAGGGAACGTTTATACTGGTTTCCAGTGGAAGGCTCAAAAATGTCTTGATGTGGCACCTGACCAGTTGCTTCCTGTTCCACTGGTTTCCCCTTAATTTGGATATCCATTGTCTATCCTGTTGTGGTGCTTTCTGCATACGATTTTCCACACTGAAGCCTTCTCTTTGCAGCTGCTCCATAACCTCAGTTTCTATTTCTTTGACTTCTCCATTACTAATCTCTTTTTCTACTTTTCCTCTTAGTCTTCATATTTTTTGTATTATAAAGTTTTCCATATCTGGATTCTTTGCCTGTATTTCTCTTCAAATATCTTTGGTGCTGCTCTTTTTGTATTGGTTAGTTTTGCTTTCTCCTTTGCATAAATATTACACCATATTAAATCTCTTTTCCTTTCCCATTTCCATATTTCTTCTTCACGTCTCCTGATCTTCTTGCTTTTCCCTATTCTGGGGAATCACTCCATCATGCTGTGATGTAGTCTGTGTTATACCTTCTACATTAAGTCCTTCACTTTGCAGGCACTCCATAACTTCAACTTCTATTTCTTTAACTTCTGCTTTACTAATCTTCTTTTCCACATTACATCTTTGTGATATTATTTTTTTATTTGCCTGTATTTCTCTTCAAAAAAATCTTTGAGACTGCCTTCTCTATATTAGTTAACTTGGCTTTCTCCTTTGCATAAATATTGCACCATATCAAATCTCAATTTCTTTCCCATGTCCATATTTCTTTTTTATATTTTTCAAATATCTCCAGGTTTTGTTGTTTATATTTTCACGCTTCCTCAGATGCTTCTTTCTCCAAACAGATCAAAGTTTCTTGATCTATATACTGTTTTTCAAAAATCTGTTGTATTAATGAACGGAAATTTTTATTTGAAGCTTCTGACAGTTTTTCCTGCAGGAGTATTTTTCTTTCCTCTAATTTCTGTCTTAATCATTTTATATATCTTGTGCCTGCAAATTCTGGGCGTTTTATGTAATAGTAACAATACATAATTTCTTTCTTATCCTCAGTAGTCCACTCAGTTGTCTTTATGGCTCTTCTTTGGCCAATCAATTTTTGTGATTTTTGTGGACTGCTGCTTCCTTCTACAACAAGGAGGCCATCCACCCCCTGGGTCTGGCCTGGCCTCATTGTAGGAATGTTTCTGTATTTTGAGGATTCTACACTGTCATTTTTTCCAGTCTTGGCACCAGTGCGCCCTACCAGGATTGGGCACTTTTTTATCCTGGGTCTTGTGCACCCAGGTATCTTTTTTGTTTCTGACTTACTTCTGTCCATGATATATGCTATGTAAATATAGTCTATATATCAGTGTCGCCTTGGTGAGATTTTATGAAAAACAGGGTGTACCTCACGAAGGTACTCACCAAGACCTGAGGAAGAATTCAATTTCAGCACTACTACTCTCCTTTGCTTGCTGACTTTTCATCTCTCCATTAGGACCCCTAAGATATCCTCTCTGTGTGGATGCTATAGTTTGCTCCCACTTTCCCAAAAATTGCTATAGGTGAATTGGTGATCCCCTCATTACCTAAAGGTGTGTGTGGGCGTGTATGCATGTGCATGTTTGTGTGCGTACTGTGATAAACTGGTATAGTATTTGGTATTAGTTGCTCTCTGGTTTTTGCCTATAGAGTGCCAGGGCTGGCTCTGATTTCCCTTTGTCCTTGATTTAGATAAAGTGGGAAGTACAGAAGGAGTGAATTACTTTTGGTTATGTGTGCTGCCAGAAATTCTTTTTACCAAGGGAATACTAGAAGCTGCTTTACATGTTTGTAAGTCATTTGCATTAGCTCTGTCAAGAATACTTTCTGTGGCACACAAACCCCATGACATCCCTACCACCTGTCTTCTACCTTGTATCTCTAAAAAACAGGTTGTAAACACCCTGTCTAAAGTCAAAAACACAGCATCTATGACCTGATAACATCCAAGGCTGCATCCTACATGTGCTCAAACAAGAATTAGCAACACCACTGGGTAATCTTTTCAGTCATAGTCTTACTGACAAACTCACCCAGCTAGGTATCATCCCTTATATCGTTAGATGGGTCGCTAAGCAGCTTACTGATAGATCCCATACAGTCAAAATAGGGGAATCCACCTCCAGCAGCAGACCTGTAACCAGTGGTGTTTCACAAGGATCAGTCCTGGGACCTCTACTGTTTGGAATCTATTTCTCCGAAGTACAAGCTAAAACTAAAGGTCTGCGGCTGACAAAAGTTTGCTGATGACTGCAAACTGGGAGCAGTAGTAGAATATCCAAACGATGTCAGTATCTTACAAGAGGGTCTTATGCAAACAAATGATTGAAGCCAAAGTCATGGCCTTAAACTCGATGCAAAAAAATGTATTATCATCCCTTTTGATAAGAGCAATGCTCTTGCTAACTACCACATCAATAACAGCACCTTAAGTATGCATTCATTGGTGAGAGACCTGGGCATACAGGTTGATATTAAACTTAACTTTGATCACCATATCTCCACAGTGGTAAGAAGGGCATTCTGTATTGCTCTTGTCATAAGTAAGGGCATTGGCTCCAGAAAAAAAGAAGTAACCTCCCTGTACTGTTAGGGAAAATCAGACCAATAATTGACTACAATGCCCCTTTTGGTGTGTACCTTTCCAAGCAGCTGCAGCAATTGGAGAGACCGCAGAGGTTACTCACAAGGAAAATTCAAGCTCTTCAGCATCTGTGCTATGTCGGTCATCTGAAATCATTGTCACTTTATTCTGTTTCATACAGGCTACTCAGAGGCAATTGCTGCCTTGCATATAAGGCAGTCAGTGACCCTACTTTATTGGAAATGCTGCATATCCACAAGTGAAATGGTACATGGGTTACTTGCTCTAAAGGCCTTAACCTGGTATGTGACATTGATAGAACCTGCTGGAGGGACAGATTTGTCTCCAGGAGGTTACCACACCTTTGGAGCAGACTCCCACTTCATGTCAAGCACAGCACCTCTTTGGCCCTCTTTTAACTCAATCTGGACAATTTGGATGGGTAACCATAAATTTACCTTGGGGGTTCCACCTGTGTCCCTCTTGGACAGGGGTAATAGTTGCTAATCGTGGAAATAAGGGTAAAACTTGGCTTGTAAGAGTCCTAGGGCCATTAGCTTAGTAACCTACTATGATCCTGTGAATTGTTACAGTGATTTCTCAGTAGAGGAGAAGTCATCAAAATGATATCTTTTCATTTCAGCACAGGGACCTGTGACAACCATTTGAGCAGTCTAGGAGACCAGAAGGAAACAAAGGAACACTCAGAAGTGTTAATGGCAGTGAGAGTGAGATAAGAGCATTATAGTATCTGGAACACTGTGATTATGCTCCAAAAGTAGGAAGACGACAAACTTGTTGTGCACCTCTCTGATTCAGAGGAGTGCTTAACAAGCTTTTGTTAAGTACCCCAAGTCACTGTTAACACTAGATCTTTACTTGGGGATTGACATCAGATTGTTCCCACATTTAGGCACTGCGAACATTTTTTTTTTTACGGCTCATTTTTGTGATCTGTATCTAAGTACTGCTGTAAGCCATTGAATTCATATGTAGTTCTTCTTTCCGCATTCAGTTCCTGATTCATACCATCCTCCCAGACAGTGGTTCTGATAGTCACATGAAAACCACAAGCTGCTGCTTGCATCTGTTCATTAGCAAGTGCTTACTGCAACATTTGTACAGTCCTTGTCCCTCCGAGTCTGATGTTGTTGGCTCTCTAAGCATACTGAGTGTTTCTCTTTTTTGTCATTCTTCTCATATATGTACTATTCTCTTGGATCATACGGTATATTGTCTCAGGCTGTAGTGAGCTTTCACCTTTTCACACTGTAGCATGTTCCTTTGCAGATCGATCCTTTACTGATGCTGATTCATACCGTATAGCTACTAACCTGACTGCACGCTCAATGTATAGAAAGTTTGTTTGGAAAATAACATACCTTATGTTGAGGAACAATGCAAGTTAGTTAACTACTGAGTTACCATCAACTTTGCAGAGCTCTGCTGTTTTCTAAGACAATAGTTAAGCTGCAATTTTTTAAACTCTTGAATTTGCTGCAGCCACAGTTGTGTGATTTCTAAGCCATGCAGAAGATTACTTTTTGGGTAGGTGCTGTGGTTTACTAGAAATTAAATCACGCTGCGCTACTCAGTTGTTCAAACTGAAATTAGATTGGGAACTACACCTAATGCAGTGGGCCGGGTCGCCTTCTTGTAAACCACCATGCAAAATGTTGTACTGTTGAGCCTAACCATTCAGACCAATTTGTATGCATTTTTGGTCTGTTGCTGAACTGTAAGAAAGTAAACCACTACTACAGCCATTCTAGAATGATTTTATTGCAGCTAGGTCCTACTGTTATGGTCATTTAACTCGTGATATTATAGTAGTTTGGAATTATGCGATCAAACCATTTTGTAGCTATTACAGTTGTTAGATAATATGGGACTTTAATTGTGATCTTTGCCCTGCTAACACAGCTGCTTATTTTTGTGGTATTGATGGGTGTGAACTCCTGCAGACTGGGGCAGCAGAATACAAGACTGTTTTTGCATTATCTGTTTATTTTTTTGATTACATATGTTTGCTAGTCTTTTCGTGAGTCCCTTTTAGGGTCACCCAGAGTTATGTTGCATGTAGAAACATTTAGATGGAAGTCTTCAGAGAGCAGTAGTATTGCTGGGATTAAGTAATGCTTTTTTTTTTTTTTTTTTTTTAACAAATATCACCCTCAAAAGGTGCAGCAATTAATCACGTCAAGTCTGTCATTCACAGTGCAGCTAGCGAGTGAGACCTGATCTTTCATTCGTTTTCCAGTATCCATTTTATCCTGTTTGTGTTCATGGGGGAGCTGGAACCTGTCCAAGCAAGCAGTGTCCATTAGGCAGAGAACCAGCCTTTAGTGTGGTGCTAGTCCATCACAGAATGCACATTCACAGCAGCTTATGGATCAAATGCATATCTGTGGACAGGTTACAGGCCACCAGTTACGTAATGGCATACCTTTGTAATGTGGAAGGAAAGAAAGGCACCTGCTGAACAGTGCAGGCATACACACTATGCATTTAAAGCACCCCAGCCAGCAACTTAACTGAGGTATCAAATTCCATGAGGCAGCAACACTAATTGCTCCACCATTGTGTTTTACCAAAACTTGGTCAACCTACAAAGGCTGAATAAGTTATCTGCATCTCTACTTGCTTCATCTTGCACTATGTGCAGGCACTTTTATTATGTATTAGCATCGACAGGTAGAGCACACACCTTTGGTTCTGGTAGACCATATGGCTGTAGGTTCTATTCCAACTTCAGTTAATTGGATCGCTTGCACTGCAATGCAGCATTAGGGGAGTGTTGCACTTTTGAGTGCAGCCGTTTTCACATGTGACACTAAACTGAAGTTCCATCTTCTTGAGTTGGTGGTAGCTCAAGTGGATGTAAAAGATCCCATGACACCTACTGAAAAGAGTATGGGAAGTTCCTAGATGGCCTGGCCAAATTTCCCTTAGTTAGCACCATATATTCCACCATAGGTGTCCATTGAAAAGAGGCCACTAGAGTAGTGGGACTAACCAGGTCAACAAAGGATAAGTAAAATAAATAAATGAAATTATTATAGAAAAAAGAAAATGGTATTAACCCAATTCTGTGGTGCTTTGTAACACGTGGACTGGTTGGATAGTAAAATAGCATTTGTTTCATTGGACTGGTGGTAGTGAGGGTTAAGAGACAGCGGCAGTAAAGTAGACCAACGTTTTCTGCATATATCACAAATTGTTTTTAAATACCTGTATTGAATTATCACTTAAGGCAAACATACATTAACACAACATAAACCATAATATGTTTTTCTATTTACATACATTATGCATCACATATTTTGTCTTTGTAATTATCATCAATCCAACATTGCATAAATTGCTGAATTCCTGCCTTCCCCTAAACTTCACTCCTCCTCCTGAACATTGTTCTGCACGTATTGTTCCTACAGTTTAAATTTTTTTCTGTGTGATTTGCCTCTTCTGTTTTGTAAAGGTCCCTCTTCCAGTTTTATTATCTATTTTGTAATATTCAGTAGTTCAAATACAGTTGGTTTAGACCTTGATTTCCATTTTCTAGTAATTGCTTTTTTGGCACTGAACGTAATTAAAGTTAACAAGGTCTTACTATGTCAAGGCAATACAGATCCTGTATCCCAGCTCAAGAAACAGATATCACAAATGTGTACAAATATTTAGCATTTAATTTTGTGGACCATTGGAATTCCACAGCAATTCCTTCTTTCCGGTAAGATGCTTAACATAGGATTTGTGAATGATGAATGAAGAGTTCAAAACCATAAATAAATAAAATATGTGCACAAGCAACGGAACGAACCAGGCAGAATCCAGACAAAGGGCAAAAGCACAAAAGTCAATATGCTATATGAAAGCACAAAAGTCAGTAATGCTGTATAAAGTAATTCTTCTATCATCATGGCAAGGAATCCAAAAACGAGGCAAGAAGTCTTAAGATAATAAAAACAATCCACAGGTTTAATAAAAGATCGGTAAGCGCTTTCGCAGTAGAGCTTCTTCAGACCAAGTACAAACTAAAAGAGTTCACACTATACATACACCTTATCAAGACTTCATCCAATCAAGAGCTGTTCAAGATAATTAAAAATTAGCAAATAGCAGGCACTTAATTAAATCATTCATCTAAAACAAATGAATACTTATTCATTCAAATGGCAAAGCAAATAGATAAACAGTACTGAAAACCACATGCAACAATAACTAAACTAAAACCTAACAACGGAAAACAAAAATAAAAATAAATAAATAAATATGTATATATATATATATATATATATATATATATATAAAATAAATGATGTACTGCATCAAATTCTACATTAGAAATAAATGCTTACATAATGCTGTACTCTTAAATGAGCTACACTAAACAAAAATATGTAAATATGTATACAAGAATAAATATGCAAAACTGCGTCATATAATCACAAATCATTTATGTAACCTTCTTTTCTTTAATAAAGGTTTAATAGAGGCCGTCTCATTAAGGCCTTTTCCTCTGTCTGCACGAAGTATAACAATCCAACAGGTTTCTCTATGCTCAGTATGTGTCAGAATATCACCTTCTGTAATACTGGGGGTGAATAATTTCAATGACCCTGAAATTGAAAGTGTGAGCATCACCCTGTTCTAACACATGCTTCGAGAGTGCATTATGTATGTGCATATGTATTTTCTTGATATGATATATATGCTCCCTCATTCTGTCACGGAGCACCCTGTTGGTTTTGCCAACATAAAAAGAACTACAGACTGTGCACTCTGCTAAGTAAACAACATGAGGGGTCATACAGTTCACTGCTGCTTTAAAAAAGAACTCTTTTCGAAGGTCTGGATGATAATATACTTGCAAAAATTACAGGTACCATATGGCATAGTCTGCCCCACAACAGAGGTCATATTGACAGCGCTACTGTCATAACACAACAGCCTCCTCAAGTTTTTATGATTCTTAAATCTAAACTTGGGAATATCGCCCACTATCCTAGCTATGTCATCATCAACTTGTAAAATGGGCCAGTGTTGTACAAAAAGATCAGTAACCTGTTTATAGTCACATGTAAAAAACAGGGGAATTTTAACTTTATTCATGGTGTTATTTTGACTACTGACAAGGTCTGCCTCCAAGGCAGGTCCAAAATATGGTCTCGCTGTAGTTAGCCTCAGATCTTCGAGGTCTGACCATTGTTTGCTAATTTCACTAGCAGTATACCCCCTGTCCAATAGCTTCTTCTGCAAGCCAGCAAGCTCATACTGGAAGCCTTCCAAAGATGGATTCAACCTAGAGGCCCTCATTCCCTGTCCTCTGATTAAGTTTTTAAAAATATAACCATGGTGCATGCTGGACCTAAAAAGGATTGCATTTCTATGACATGTCTTGCGGTGTATACCTGTATTAATTATATGCTCATCCAACTTTTCAATATAAAGGTCCAGAAACTCAATGCGAGTATAAGACCAATTGTAAGTGAACTTGAGACGGTCAGTTAGACTATTAATAACATTATAAAATTGTACCAAATCATCGGGCGACCCTCGCCATAACAGAAACAAATCATCAACGAAACGCCGATAAAATAACACACGTTCCTTAAAACGTGTAAGGGGGAATAACATAGTAAGCTCCCAATGAGCATGAAACATATTGGCGTAGCTATTGGCACACGAAGTGCCCATAGCTACGCCGTGTTTCTGTAGATACATCTCATCACAAAAAGTGAAAACATTGTTCTCAAGAACAGTCTCGAGTTGTTTCTCAGAATAATCGTTATGTAGTGATAAATATTCATGCACATACTGCATCCCCAAATCATTGGGAATCATGGTAAATAATGATTGAACATCAGAGGTGGCAAAAATAACATCACTAACATAAAAACATCCTTGGTACTTTCATATAAATCTACCAAAAACTGTTTGGAATCCCTTAAAACTGTGTGATTCTGACTGATGACAGGTCTCAAGAACTTCTCAACGTACAGAGAGAGTGGTTCACTGACCCACCCTCCTCCAGCCACAATAGGTCTCATAGGAGGATTGGTGGGATGCTTATGAATTTTGGGCAGACCTTGTATTAATGGAATTAGTGGATCAGTTACTTTCAGAAAAGAAAATAATTGTTCAGTGATAAGATGGGCAGAAAAAATGTCCAAAATATCATTGCCAACAGATGAAATAACATGATGCACATCCCCAATCGAGATCTTGTCATAAAACTTAACATCACTTAACATCAAAGTCATAGATTGACAGTAATGTGACCTGTCCATAACAACTATAAGCCCACCTTTATCCGCTGGGCGAATCACAATGGAACTATTATTTTGTAACTGATTAAGAGCTGACCTTTCTGAATATGTAAGGTTATATCGGGTGTGCTTCCTAAGATTATTACAGTTATCATAAAAAGTTCACTTACAATTGGTCTTATACTCGCATTGAGTTTCTGGACCTTTATATTGAAAAGTTGGATGAGCATACAGTTAATACAGGTATACACTGCAAGACATGTCATAGAAATGCATTCCTTTTTAGGTCCAGCATGCACCATGGTTATATTTTTAAAAACTTAATCAGAGGACAGGGAATGAGGGCCTCTAGGTTGAATCCATCTTCGGAAGGCTTCCAGTATGAGCTTGCCGGCTTGCAGAAGAAGCTATTGGACAGGGGGTATACTGCTAGTGAAATTAGCAAACAATGGTCAGACCTCGAAGATCTGAGGCTAACTACAGCGAGACCATATTTTGGACCTGCCTTGGAGGCAGACCTTGTCAGTAGTCAGAATAACACCATGAATAAAGTTAAAATTCCCCTGTTTTTTACAAGTGACTATAAACAGGTTACTGATCTTTTTGTACAACACTGGCCCATTTTACAAGTTGATGATGACATAGCTAGGATAGTGGGCGATATTCCCAAGTTTAGATTTAAAAATCATAAAAACTTGAGGAGGCTGTTGTGTTATGACAGTAGCTCTGTCAATATGACCTCTGTTGTGGGGCACACTATGCCATGTGGTACCTGTAATTTTTGCAAGTATATTAATATATCTAATGTTTTCTATCATCCAGATCTTCGAAAAGAGTTCTTTTTCAAAGCAGCAGCGAACTGTATGACCCCTCATGTTGTTTACTTAGCAGAGTGCACAGTCTGTAGTTATTTTTATGTAGGCAAAACCAACAGGGTGCTCCGTGACAGAATGAGGGGAGCATATATATCATATCAAGAAAAGCTCTCTACATAATGCACTCTCGAAGCATGTGTTAGAACAGGGTAATACTCACACTTTCAATTTCAGCGTCATTGAAATTATTCACCCCAGTATTAGAGAAGGTGATATTCTGACACATACTGAGCATAGAGAAACCTGTTGGATTGTTATACTTCGTGCTGACAGAGGAAAAGGCCTTAATGAGAGGGCCTCTATTAAACCTTTATTAAAGAAAAGAAGGTTACATAAATGATTTTTGTGATTATATGACGCAGTTTTGCATATTTATTCTTGTATACATATTTACATATTTTTGTTTAGTGTAGTTCATTTAAGAGTACAGCATTATGTAAGCATTTATTTCTAATGTAGAATTTGATGCAGTACATCATTTATTTTATATATATATATATATATATATATATATATATATATATATATATATATTTATTTATTTTTATTTTTGTTTTCCGTTGTTAGGTTTTAGTTTAGTTATTGTTTCATGTGGTTTTCAGTACCGTTTATCTGTTTGTTTTGCCATTTGAATGAATAAGTATTCATTTGTTTTAGATGAATGATTTAATTAAGTGCCTGCTATTTGCTAATTTTTAATTATCTTGAACAGCTCTTGATTGGATGAAGTCTTGATAAGATGTGTATATATAGTGTGAACTCTTTTAGTTTGTACTTGGTCTGAAGAAGCTCTACTGCGAAAGCGCTTACCGATCTTTTATTAAACCTGTGGATTGTTTTTATTATCTCAAGACTTCTTGCCTCATTTTTGGATTCCTTGCCATGATGATAGAAGAATTACTTTATACAGCATTACTGACTTTTGTGCTTTCTTATAGCATATTGACTTTTGTGCTTTTGCCCTTTGTCTGGATTCTGCCTGGTTCCTTCCTTTGCTTGTGCACATATTTTACTTTTACCAGTTATTTCTTAGCAACGGAAGATGTACCTCTTGGGCTGCTGGTTATATTTATTATATTATTATTTTTCACTCATAAATAAATAAAACTTAACCTAAAACCAAACATAGTACACTATTTCAAGAGTGATACAATAAAAAAAAAAAGAACAAATGTATATTATTTATTTATGCTTTCCTTCCTTTTTATTATCTGCTTATCCTGCTTGAGGTCATGGAGAACCAGAATGAATATTGGCAAGCAGCAGGCATCTAGCAGGAAGTCAGCCAAGGGTGATGACACCAGTCCGTCATGGGGCATACATACCCAGCAAAAACCCATGCAGGATCAAGAACTTTCCAACTTGGCATATTGAGATAAAATTTCAAAAAGGTTAACTGTAAATCTGACCTTACTAAACTAGACTCATGTTACAATAAAATAGCCAAATTCGCTACAAACTCCCCCTACACAACACACCATTGCACAGTCCTTAGACAACTAAACTGGCTAGAACTTCCTCAGCTCCTTCAATACAAGCAACTAACCTTCACCCATAAAATACTCCATGAACCAGGTAAAACCCCAGCCCTTCAAGATTCCAGTGACAAACTCCTAGTTAAATCCACCAAAGCTAACAACTCAGCTGGAGAATCCTTATTCTCTAACATCATTCCTAAAATATGGAATAAACTACCCACTTCCATCACTTCCATCTGAACCACAGTACAATTTAAAAAACTTCTGTTTACTCACTTAGAAAAATCCTGGCGTTGCTCTTGCTACCCACCTGACTAACTCTACTCCACTTTTTATACACACCCTCTGACTTTCTTTAGATCTACACTTTAAAGTACTGTCCTATTATGCTTTCTTCCTTCCTGTATATACTTACTCTTTTACCTCAGATAATTTCAAGTCCTCCTCAAAAATATCATACTGTGCTCTCAAATATATATGCTAGTCTAGTTTGTATAGTACCATATGCTCTTTGATGTACAAATTTTGTTAAAATTGCTAAAGTGTCATCTCTTTCGGTTATTTATATTTGCAATGTGTACTTTCATTGTTTACCTGTACTCTGTAATTTTCTTGTGGTATAATGTTTGTTTTTTCATATTGTTGGAGCTTTTCTCCCTGGGCTTCCACTGAAAGTGGACCTGTGTCCAGTCAGACTTTCCCGGTAAATAAATGTTAAATAAATAAATAAATAAAGGGGCTGCCCTTCATTTATGTTTTATCTACTGCTTATCTATTATATAGTCTTTTTTTCTTTCTGCATAAAAAATATTAGACATACTTGTGGATTTCTTTAACATTTTTCACAATTCGATGTTCATTTTGTAATAAAATATGTCAACAAATAGAATGTAGATGTGTATTGTAATGGCATCCAGAGTAACATCCATAAAAATCAGCTTAGCACATTGACCCATCTGACATTACCCCACATAGTACCTGGCTTCTTCCAAAATGGTTCCACATAGAAAAATTAAAAAAAAAAATGCTTGGCAAATTCCCTTGAACACAGTCTGTCTGCCTGAGCTTTGTTTAAAATTGATGTTTCCACTGGTACTGCCGTAGCCATGTGAAGTACGTATACAGGGTTTGTTTAATCTAAATTCTTTATTTAGTGTTTTGTCACTGATTACATTTTCATAGCAACATAGGGTGGTTAAAGTGCCATGATACCTTTTCTACCTTGCTATTCCTAATCTATTTGGGCTTTTTTTAATTAAAAGTTTCATAAACTTTTTTGTTAAACTGTGGTCCAGAATAATGTATGGAATCCCTGGTGATATAGAGTAGGTTTAGTGTGGAATGTGTCTCTATTTGCCTTAACGGCAGTGCCCTGCACATGCATGGTGACACACCCATTTTAAGCTCAATGGCTGTATCTCTACACTCACTCTCCCTTGGTATCACCACTCACAAATATCTGTAGAAGTAAGGGTAGGAAAAATCGTAATAGCAGAGAGTAAAATAACAAAGTGAGACAAAAATAAAGTGAAGAAACAGGAGGAAAATGCATCACTGCATTTTAGGCACTATATGTTGTGGAGCAAAAGGTGTTACATCTGTGACACAACAGTTTGAGTGGAACATCCAAACGTGGGGCACTCAAATGCATAAATTTCAGATGTGTGTTTCCCTTCAAGATACTGTTTATCTTGTGTAGTTGGCTACTATTCTGAAACTAAAAATCCTGATTCTCCGTAGTAACATTCTTCTATACTGCTAAAGTTCCATGTAAATGGTCCTTCATCATACCTCTATGGTTTTCCTAAATGTCAGCTTCCCTTAAATCTCCTTAATCCATTTGCATATAAATATGCAGTTTTCAATTGTAATAGGTGAGAGGAGTGTACTTTTCAAATTTTAATGTATTTGTACTGGACGCAGCTTAAGTACAGATTAAATGTGCTTCCTCACTTATGATGAGGAAACATAGTGGACATAATTTCCAATGTGTTCTGTGGCTGCTGTAATGCATAGTGTTATGCATCTAACTGAAATCAGTGTGATAATACCAGGTGTTATGTTTTGTATGGAGTGTAGGGTAATTGAGAGGTAAAAAAAATGCCCTTTGCTAAACTGCATTTTTTTCATGTTGAGGAATAACTAATAAAGAATGCAGTGACACTAATTCCTTACCATTTATATGGTAGCTGTTAGCTGCATTTTTCGAGTTTAATTAAAAAAAAAAAAAAAAAAAAAAAAAGGACTACATTCCTAGAGCTGATTTACTGTCTCTGAACAATTGCTGTTACTTCCTTGAATTTACTTCCCATATAAACCTTTTATCGCACATAACATTAATGCCGACAGATGGAATTTGGATGTGTCACTGCCTGACTGCTGGGTGGGTGTTGCTGACTTACCAGAAGACAGGAAATTTGATTTTGACCTTTATGCTAATCCTGTTCATTTGTGGTAGATGTTGAAGAGGACACTGGGTTGCATAGTACACACATTGTTATTATTGGCGTGTGTGTAGTACTGCAAATGAAAAGTATTACACTGGCTGTAATTACAAACGTTCTCATTTTGATTCTTCTTTTTTCTGTGTAGAATTGTAAGAAACCACAACAGTACCAGAAAGGAAACATCATTTATTGAATATTAACAGAGCAACAGTATTACCTGCTGACAAGTTTGGGAGTCTGTAAAGCAATCATGTAACAGGTGCATACCACACAACTGAGCAGAAATATTGGCTTAGTTGGCCAGTAGTGCAGTGTCCTTAGAAAACCTGACGTGGTAGGTAATGTTATGTGTTATGTCCTTGCTTGATTTCTTCCCATCAGTTCCTACTGCCTTTTCTGAATTGTGTGTGATAACTGATAATGCAAGTGGTAGCTTCTCAAATATTACTGCGTGCTGTATCCCCCCATCTGCATTGAAAGTTCACATTGTGGTATCACTGAAAGTTGATAAAGCATTGTCCCTTGTAAGTTACCTAAAGAAATGGGCAAGGGTTATTTAGATGCTTTGTTAACTTGATTAATTACCTGCAGGTTGTTACATGAGGACCTTTTAAGGAGTCTAGGCTGGTAGTGAACTGTTAGGTAATGTGGTGGTGCTCATGTTCGAAGTGCATATCAGCACAAGCATGTAGTCAGAAAACTATATTAATTAATTTACTGGATTAACAATGTCGGCCATAACCCAGGGAAAGTTGTCTACAATTTTGCAAGTGTTTTGTCACCTTTTATTTCACTCTAGTAATACTTATCATAGAAGTACAAGCCACCCTATTTTTTTTACCTTTGCTGAAGCCTGTAGACATATTTTGAGGGGAAAAAGTTCAACTTCTCGTTCCTTGACCAAGGCCCTCCATATTTCCATTAATATGCAGCATGTTGCTTCAGAAGGAAACTTAACGTTATTGGCAGTTTTGGTGGCATTCAAACATTATCTTTGTCTTCTGACAAAAGATTACATTTAGCATTGGACTTTAACAATGATCTGTGAGTGGAATTTGATAAGGCTTATAAGCATAATATGTTTGTCTTGCTTTTCAACAGTAAAATTGTTGGCAAGCATTATCATAACACAACGCCATAAAAATACAACACATTTTTAAATGAGAAAACAAAGTGGGTAAAATGTATGGAAAAAGTGCCTAAAACCTATACAACAGACTAAATTAAATGTCCAGATGAAAGCTATGAATCATCAAAGACAAAAGCAAGTAGAAACAAATGGTATTTGACAGATCCTTTATAGTCAGATAGCATGAGCGCTTCTCTAAGCCACAGAAGAAGGAAATTTCAAAGACAAAGAGCCTGGTAACAAAAGCACAAATGCCAGAGGTCTCAAAAAGTCTCCTTGGAACCTCAGAATGCTGCAGAGAAGAAGTATGGTGGGGGTTAAACCTGAGTGTAGGGGTGAAACAGTAAGAATTTAAAGATGAAACAAGATTTAATTGGCAACCAGTGCAGGCACTGTAGAAAAGGGTAACATGGTGGTAGGCGAGTACCAATTAGTTTACATGCTGCAGAATTCTGGGCCAATTGCAGGCGATCTAGCTGACTGTCAGAAAACCCCATGTAAAAGGCATTGCAGTAACTGAGAAGTGAAGACACCAGGGCATGGTCTACCACAGAAAGGCCTTTAGGAGGATGGATGTGCTGGATGACAGAGAGATTACAAAGATGGAAGCATGAAATTTTCAGAACAAGCAACATTTTTAACCGTCTTCACAAAAGCAAATACCTATCACTATTGTAAGTAACTGCAGGATTAATATATGTTTAATTTAGTCATTTAAATTTGCATTAATAGCCATAATTGTAGTTTTAGTCATATTGAGTCACAAGTAATTTAACAGTCATGCTGTTTTGAATGCATTCCAGATCCTCATCTAAAGAATCCATGATGTATAACTTGTCCTGAGGAAAAGAGAAGTAAAGCTTGGTATCAGTGACCTAGCAAATGTACTGAAGACCTTTCTATCTCTGCGGTGCCCTGTGGAACTCCAGATGTAATGGGATAAACAAGTAATGAATTTGTCCTAGAAGCAATCCACTGGGTACATCTTGTAAGAGGCAGACCATTTGAGTACAAGACCTGCAATGGAAGGTTTGAGCTGGAGAGGTGGTTACCCAAGTCGTTGGTATCAAAAGTATGCTTCCTCAGAAACAGGATCCCTCTTTAAATCATTTGGAAAAAACATCACTTAAAGAAGCAGTGACAGTTTTGTAAATCACTGGTCCAAGAACAACAGAACAAGTGCAAATCATCTTGTAGAGCAAAGTTCTAGACTTGCGGGTAACAGCTAGCATGCCTTGTACCTGGGAAATCAGATTTAATTTGCACCATGTCCAATGTGAAGACTCGACACCAGTACTGCAAACACCCTTTGAACTTACCATGGTAAACAAAACAGTGTTCAGTGAGGCCAGCTCATCTTAGAAAAACTGAGTTGTTAGTTCATACTCTTTAGAATTAAATGCTGTAGGAGTAGAAGAACACACTGGACTCTGGCTGTCAGTCACTTGAAAGATAATGGCTGGTTGGTTTGGTGCTGAGAAGACAGTGCCTTATTATGGGAGATCACTGCCTGATAACCCAAGTAGTATTTATTAAGCCTAAGCTTGGCATCCAAGCAGCCAGTCGATATTCATTTATGCTTGAGTCTTCCCCATTGTGGCTTCAACATGTGGTGCTGCATGTCAGACCATGGTTCACATGGATTGAGATGAACAGTGCAATTGTAAGATGAGTCAAATAAGTTCACCGAGGAGCATACAGCTGTGTTATCTGTGTTTAGATAAATCAAGATGGCTCCCAAAGCCCTACATTAGAAATCTTTATCTTTATAACAGTATTTTCCAGATGGTATATTGGTGTGAAGAGGGGTACCTTTCATTGTCCCCTTTTCCTGGAGGATTTTTATCTTAGTAGTATCTTACAAGTGTTGTGAAATGAAGCAGGTATCTTCCACAATGCTCTTTGCTTTCCTGTCCAGTTCAATTACAAATACTGTGTAGCCACTCTGGTTTTCCTTCTTTATGGGTGACCAAGCCATATTTGTACAGCTGTATGTGATGTAGGGACCTCACTTCTCACTACCATAGTATACCCTCTCCAAAGTCATATTTGTATGGCTTGCATTTATTTTTGTCTGGGGGAGGTTGAGGTCACAATTGCCTGGATGCAGTGGCACCAGTGTATGTTCTTTTGTGCAACTGCTGCATCGCTGTTAGAAGATTGTCACTCCACAATGTTTGAAAGGGAACCATGCAGGTTGCCTTTTTGGAGTATAGTACCCCTGTGTAACACTTGGTGCACTTTCATTATTTCCTTGGGCAATTTTTAGCAAAATTGCTTGCTGCAGTTCCACCCCCCCCCCCCATACATTTTATACTGGCCTGGAGAGGTTTGCAGGCAGAGTAGGCAGGACCTTCATGATGATTATCTTGTTCTTTTGATGCTGTTGGTGGAATCTGCATTCCATGGTAACTTTGGTAAGGATATTACTAAGGTTATGGGTGTGACTGGCTGCTTTCCTTGTGTCAGTAGCTGTAGTGGAGCTGTTATCACTGCACTTGTTGAGACTAGATAGTGTCATTGTACTATTTGATACCTTTTTGTTTTGGGGTGACCAAGGATGCATCTATTGGGTTCTGTCTCTATGCATTTCCGGTTAGTTCATCTTGAAAGAATCGTTGCTCCGGCCTTTATTTTCACTGATGGGTGATTGGCCTCTAAAGTGGATGCATATTGCCTCACCCCTCCTATTTGGGATGTAGAAGATATCTCAACCTTTGTGATTTTTATGTAGTCATCCTTCCTTTTCCTTGGTGGCACAGTTAGTTCTTATGCAGTCATAGCTTTTTGCCCTGTGGGCAAGCTTGGCCTAACACCAACATCACCTAGCTCTTGAGCATATCAGTATTAGCAATATGGCAGGTGAGTGTCTTTTAACCTCAGCCACCCTCCTATCCCTTCAGCTGAGATATAAAAGAGTAACATGCAGACTGATTGGATAAAATATTCAGTTTTGA
This sequence comes from Protopterus annectens, assembly GCF_019279795.1. Classification (NCBI taxonomy): domain Eukaryota; kingdom Metazoa; phylum Chordata; order Ceratodontiformes; family Protopteridae; genus Protopterus; species Protopterus annectens. The sequence continues at coordinate 1,618,544,034 of NC_056737.1, forward strand.
ATGTGTGTTCTTTGACCATGTGGAAACTGGAATTCTGGGAGGTTTACCCTTGTCACCTGCCATCTTTATGTATATCCTTGAGGGCATTGGTGCCACATGGTCATCGTACTGCTTAACCTCTTAGCGCAAAAAATCTGGACAAAGCCTAAAACAATGAGGGGGACAAAGGCCCAAAAGTAGGGATAGAGTTTAAATATTGGTCTTGTAATCTTAAAAAAGTTGCTAGAACAACATAATTTCTGTTAGCATGAATTTTCTGAAGGATGTGACGTTTGAAGCTCAAATTATTTAATGACTTCAGTCCTCTGTGATTTGCCACAAAATTACATGTTTTATAAGGTATAGTCTAAAAATATGAGTTTAAAATCTGGACATTCTGCAAAACTCTGGACAGTTGAGAGGTATGAAGGTTATCTATTTTCATTCTGGTAGTTTTCTGCCACAAGTAGTGCAGTTGGGCTTTCCATTTGCCATATAAATGCAGTGGCTATTTTATTAGCTTTCTTTCCTGAACTACTTTTTTTCACAGGTATGATCCTGGGAAGGTAGCAGGGAAGCATTTCCTCTCTTCTCTGTTAATCTTCCACAGGTTAGTGTTGTTAAAAATGGCAGTGCCATTGGTTTCAACAGAAGGTGGTTTTTTTTTTTTTTTTTGGTAGTGCGGTTTGCTTGTCCACTGAGCTGCTGGTGTGGTTGATATCTACAAGCAGCATTTGGCTAGTTTATCCTTCTACGAAAATGACCCTGAGAGATGCACTGACTGAATACAGGGATGGAACAACACTCTTGTGGTAAGGCTTGGGAACATAATTACACCTCCAACATGAGGGACAGTGTTCTGTGATAACATTAGTGAACTTCTGTTGGAGGATAGGAATGGTTCCTTCTGTGTAGGAGTCCTGCATAGGCTGAACTACAGTTTCCCCTTTCTGTTTGATGTTGCAACACACAGGTGCAGCAGTGTCATCTGCATTTCATCCTTTTGTAGTTTAGTATCACACTTGACTGATGAGAACCACAGTTATTGTCAGTGGCATGCATCTTTACATTAGACAGGCTGTTTGGAAATTAGTAACACTAAGTGGGATGTGCAGCCATGGAAAGTGATCCCTCATGGATATCCTTACTACTGGCCCTTTGTTGCCTCATAGGTGATAGCTATAAGGTGCCTTTGCCATGATTTCCCCCCAACAATTGGGCGATCTGCTTTCAGGCTTCTACTTTTTCACGTTGCTTCTTCATTTTAGTGAGTGTGTGTTGATCCAGAATGGCCTTTGGGAGTAGCTAAGCACTTTTTCCCTTTCTGTTTTGGTCAAGGCATTTATACACAATCTGGGTTCCAGGAGTTGGTTTTCCTTTGGTGACCCAGTCTGGTATCTGATATCAGAATATCCTTGGGTTTTGTTTAGATCCTGTGGGAGATGCTTCCCAGTTGTTTTGAGTCTTTTGATGGTACTTTAAAGGATATTCCATGCTGTGGCTGACTATCCAGGAGTTGGTCAGTGGCATTTCCTAACCTCCTTCCACATTTAGATTATGAGGATGCCTTAGCAAGATTAGCTTTAGATTCCCTGACCTAATTAAAGGGAGCAGTAACAATGCCTTTGGAGGTATTGTATTAATTATTGTAGATGGATATTTTGATCATAATTTATATGTGCATCAGGTTGCTTTACCTCATTTAAATTTTAGGAGTTGGATCGAGCTTCAGGAACGGTTTCCCAGGAAGAATTTCTGCTACATGGCAAGGTAGCCAGGTGGTAGTTCATGTCATATCTGGGGGAAAACTGTAATGTTTTGTAGGTTTTGAGGTTAATCTGTGTTTAGGTACTGTGTAGGTTCATGGACTACTCCCAAAGGTGTTATCACTGACAGTATGGCAGCTACCGGGAGGTAGGAACCACACCTGCTAATTTGATTATTCTTAAGGAGATTGCTGTTCATATTTTTATTATTTCTGAAAGGTTAGCTCTTTAGAAGTAATAAAAGTGTCAGGTGTGATCACTGTCCTTAGGCAGCTTCCATAATGCCAGTGCTAATGAGTAGTAAAGATAGGAAGCTGAATCACTGCTGCTGCGTAGTTGGGCATGTTGTATGAAGTGATGTTACTCCTGTCGTAGTAGGGAAGTAGTGCCCATTATATACTGGAGCATAGTTGTTTCTTAGTATGAATTACTGTGTTTAGCAGAAAGTTTTAGGAGTGAAACTTTTCCAGTTTGATGTGACCTATTGCTATAGCACCACTGGACCCCCTGCAGTGATTTTTTAAAGTATGTGGAGCTCACTGGGGTGTAGCAGGGATAGGTAACCATTTGCACCAATACAGAAGAGTGGTACTCAGGCATATTTACATGGCACTTCACAGAGTCCAGCAGAGGGATACTATCTGGATCAGTGACATCATATCCTTTCTTTTTTTATTATTGTTATTATTTTTCATGTGTCATACATGATTTCTTGCAAATGTAAGAATTTAATCATTTTATTGGCTATAATTAATGACTAATACAGCCAGTGCATTTAAGATGTATGTGCATATCAAAGTATGACTGCTGTCATCTCCCCTCACCACCATCCCACACTGGCAGTTTCTTTGCCTGGCACTTAAACATATTGCAAAAGTACAGGTCATATATTTTTTTGGTCCCAAAAGGTTGCCTTTCAATTTTAAGGGAGATAAGGGGAGTATTATTTTATGGAATGAGTCTGGGTGATTGCATTGGGCTTTTAGGAGAAGTAGAAGGGCCACATACAGCAACTTGCTTCAGAAATACATGGAACAGATTTAAAATGTCCCTTAGTAGAGGTGTTGAGAAGAAAGACTTGTTGCTTAAGTCGATTGTGCTGCTTGCCTGTTATGTAGGAAAGTGGGCAGAGTAGATGGCCTAGGTCAGAAATGTTATGTCTCTTATTGTCCAGTAGAACTTCACAGACAGTAGCATGCTGAAAGAATGTATAAATATGCCACCAACAGTTTTGTAAGCTGACTAGATTGTTCTACAGTACTTTGACTCCTTGTTATACTTTTCTGTTTACTTTTTGATGTCTCTGAAGTATATCCTTTTAACCTAACATACCAAACACAGCTTATTGGGTACAAGTACCTGTAGATTATTTAGCATCTTATAAGGAGCAGCATCTTCTCTGTAATGTGGGAGTCACTGTATGCTTTCCTTTTACAAGTCTTTGTGTTTTTGTGGTAATCCGTACTGTATTGTGCCTTACACATGTGTGTGCTTCTGCACTAATCCAGGCTTTTTATGTTTTTAATTGCTTTGCTTGTCTTGCACCTGTTGTCTTGTGTATGTTACTGCATACCTGATGTTTTCCAATAGTGATTTATTTTTTTAGCTCCCTCGGGTCCTTGGGTCCCAAGCCCCATCTCCTTCTGTAACTCCTGTTTCAGTTGTCCCCTACTTGCCTGCTGTAACTCTTCTGTATGGTAGGCTTGCTTCCCTGGATATGGAAAAGCCCATAGGGACAGATTGCCTGTAGATATTTCATGTACACCACACGAAGTGAGCTGTTTTTGGATTCTTTATTTCACAGAAACAGGATGCGTGTTGCCCTGTAATTTGCAAAGAGGTGCTTTTAGTTTAGTTTTATTTATTTAGCAGTTTATTGACCATGTAAGTCAGTTGGTCAAAATACCCTTTTCAGCCAAGACCCGGGCCATAATATGTACATTACAGTTGAACTATTTTTAACAGGTGCAAATACATGGAATGATATAGGTTAAAAATAGAATGCAACCAGTCACTGGTAGCATTGTACTGATAAATACTATAGGGAAGTGAATAGAACACACTGTGGTTTGCAAACTGCCCAGGTGTTGTCTTAGGTTGGTTAGAACGTTGTTTTTCTTCCTAGCAGCATGTGTGGCCCATCCCCGAAAACATTAGCAAAGTGATTTAACTGCTTCCCTGTACCACAGGGTAAGTGTGACATTGTGGTGAGCTGCCTGGAATCATAAGTAATCCTCACATATTTTATCCATGACGTTTGCCTCCCAGTGAGAGAAGTATCCAAATGATTTTAGGAACACCCTTCCACAAGGCTTTGCCATTGACATTCAGGCTTTCAGCACAAGCCCTAGTTAACACTGCACTAATCGAACACCCACAGAGAGACGTCAGACAGTTGGCTCAAAAATGCTGCTTATTGTTGCTATTACTCAACATCTGGGGGATGGGGACACACAGTTAAAAATTTTCCTTGAATCAGTATGCTCTTACTACTGCAGGTAACTACAGCAACACATAGCAGTGTCCTTTGTTATAAGTTTGACCTTCTATACCTCAATAGACGTTATTTTTTACTCTTGTGGTAAAACTGACCCTCCTGATCTCTCCGCTCCTGTAAGTTGCAAGAAAGTTTAACATTAAACTTTATTTTATTACAGTGAGGGTTTGTACTGCATGTATTGCCTTATCTCTGCAATGTTTTGTTGAAGCCAGTTCAGACGTAATGGAATGGCATTGTACCCTTTGTTGTAGTAGTATTTCTAGTGCACAGAAATTCTTGTGGCACCTGAGGTTTTTCATAAGGATATCAATTGTAAAAACCTATTCACATCCTTAGCTGTGACTGCAGATTAAGAAATTTATTGAAAATGAAATACAGAGCATGAAACCTGTTGAATAAGCAAAAACATATTCAAGTTACCAGGTTAGACTTACTATTCCATTGTTGCTTCTTTTGTGGTTACTTTAATTGAGGTCCTTGAGTGGTAACAGACTTGGCTGTATATGCCACTCCAAGTTGTATTATGTCTATAGTTTTGCTGTATTATTTTTCAATACACGAAGTTGCATTTTAAAACTGATCATATTTTTGTCCCATTCATTCACTCATTCATTTTCTGATTGTCTCTCCTATTCTGTTCAGGAGAGTCATAATCTCTCCTGACTTTTCTTGGGTGCAAGGCAGAGACACTAATCCTAGGTAGGAAACCAGTCTGTTGCTGGACACACTAAGTCACACATGGAATGCACCCTTTGGAGCATTTTGAAGGATCACCAGTTCAGCTACATTAACACCCCGTAAGAACCCACACTGAAATTTGGTAATCAGATCTTTTGAATCTTTCATGAACACAGTGTTGTTCCATAGTGTGCGGCTCATATGCATTACAAATGCAAAATAAATAAATAACTAAGGCAGTAGCAGGTTATGAACACTGCTACACAGTGTTTAAATATCTGTATGAGGCCTTACTTCACTGTATAACCACAATCCTCCTTGAGATGAGTGTCTGTGCTGATGATCCCCCCCCCCCCACACACACACACACACGTACGATGTCCACTGTTCACAAACACATTAACAACTCTGTGTGGACTAGTTCCATCTTGTAAATTACAGAATCAGAACCGTATACCAGCAGCTATAAAAGCAGTAACAGAAGATGCATGAATCCACTTCTTCTGATGTTTTGTTTGGCATTACTTAGCTGCAAAAACAGCAAATAAAATTAATGGAGAAATGATCATTATACAGCAAAAGGTCATCAATATTCCAGAACGCTCTTGAAGTGGAGCATTACCAGCAAGAAGATGTAGGGTATTTATACCATCATTGTAGCTAGCAGCTGAGAAAAAACTGAGTAAATGCCTGTATGCATAAATGTAAACCGTGTGCAACAGCATTTTAAATAAACTGTTCACGTACACAACTAATGCAAAATATGAACACAGAACATGTCACCTTAAACATTAATTTAAGGCATAAAACAAACCCTGTGGCAAGTAGTGATTAAGTATAGCAACACACAGTTTCTGGAGGCCTTAAGATAATGAATATTAGCCAGCTTCTGGAGTTAGAACAGAAGTAAAGAATGTAAGCATAGTTACTAATGAAAAAAAAAAGTTAATTGTAAGCAACTATATAATGTATGTGTGCTTTCTGCTAATGATTCTGCTTATGTAAACTAAGTAGTTATCAATTACAAATCAATATTCAGCAAGTTAAGCATGTATACATAGGGTATAAAGTACAGTGATGTTAGTGATTTACAACATTTAAATTTGTCTTGAGTTCATGGTCGCTAGTTCTTTAACTGAATCATGTAAGTGAAACGTAAAACAGTGTTATACACCTGTCTTCACTGTCGCAGTGGAACACATGCAGAGTACATAAATAAGCAATTCCAGAGATTCAAAGCAGTGAATGGAGACACAGAAAAGCAATTGTCTCGGGTACACTGACAACTCACTTCTCCTAATTCACACAAACTCAATATGTGAGAGATACATGGGTTCATAGGTTCATAGATAGGTACTAGGCTATCGGCCCAAGGGCCTACGTAAGCCTAGTCAACAAGGTTCCCTGGCTTATGCCACCAAGAAAGTTATTTTCCTGTGCCACTGTCGAGCAGAGACACATAAGTGATCCCTGGGGTGTATTTCCTATTTCCCATCTACTCATCAAGATTTTTCTTGAAGAGTGCTAATGAAGAACTTTGCTTGACATAGATGGGTAGCCTGTTCCAGAGTATGGGAAGTCTCTGGGACAGGAATCTATCCCTCCAGCATGTCCTGTTTATTGTGGTGACAAGGTTTAGGTTCCTAGAGCTTGTAGCTCGGAGGGATTGGGATTTCTTTAGGTGTAGCATGTCCAACAGCTCTGGGTTTGAAATAGCTTTATATGTTAGTCAGAGATCACCTCGGTGAAGGCGATATGCTACGGAGCAAAGCTGGAGTTTTTTGAGACGGTCGGTGTAGGGCATCTGTTTGAGGCCAGTAATCCTCTTTGTGAGGTATTTCTGTGGCCTTTACAGCTGCTGCAGATGTCTTGTGAGGTACATTCCAAAAGGGGCGTTGTACTCTATAATGGGTCTAATGAGTGTTGAGTAGAGGGGAACAATGACCTCTTTTTTCCTGGATGAGAACCCTTTTATGATGAGGTGTGCCACGTAGAAGGACTTCCTAACTACTGTGGTAATGTGCTTGGGTCCCAAGGTCTCTTATCACACATTCGGTGTTAAGTAGACTGCTGTCTATGTGGTAGTTCATGGGTACAGAGTTTTTACCAAAGGGGATGACAATGCACTTTTTGGCATTGAGCTTGAGGCCATCGTTCTGACATCAGGCATCTGTTTCATCGAGGCCCTTCTGTAGGATTTCCACATAATTTGGGGACTCGACTATGGCTCCTAGTTTGCAGTCATCTGTGAACTTCGTTAGCCAGAGGCCTTCTGTGTTAGCCTGTACTTCAGAGAAGTAGATACCAAACAGGAGAGGTCCCAGGACTGAACCCTGTGGTACTCCACTTGTCACTGGTTTGAGGTCAGATTTGGAGTGTGCAACTTTTACAGTGTGGGTTCTGTCAGTGAGCCAGTTGGCAACCCATCTTGTGACGTAGGGTTTAATACCTAGTTTAGTGAGTTTAGCTATAATTCCAAAATGGGGGATGGTGTCGAAAGCCTTGGCGAGGTCAAGATAGGCTGTGTGAACCACCTTACCCTCATCTACGGCTTTGTTGACTGCCCCAAAGAAGTCGATCAGGTTCAGGAGGCATGATCTGCCTTTCACAAACCCGAACTGGGTTGGATCCAGAGTTTGGAGGCTACCGATGTCTTTGTTTATGAGCTCCATGATGATATGTTCCATGACCTTGCAGACCAGGCTCTTCAGGCTAAAGGGCGATAGTTCAAGGGGTCAGTGGTTGCTCCTACTTTGTGGAATGGGATAACTGTTGCTGTACCCCATTCAGTGGGCACAAAGCCTGATGTGAGGCTATGATTGAACATGGTGCTTAGGTGACGAGCCAGTTCATTCTGACGTTCGTGTAAAATGCAGCTTGGGATGTTGTCCAGTCCCATGGATGCTGTGTTTTTGGCTTTAGAGAGTGCAGCTTTTACCTGCATAGTTCTGATTACAGGGACTCTGAATTCTTCCTGTATAGATACGGGCCCTTTAGGGGGTGAGGGGAGGTAAAGTTAGCACTGAACCTGTCTGCCAGGATGTTGGCAATATCAGTTGGTTCTGTAATTTTCGTGCCGTTGTGCTGTAATTCAGAGCACATCTGAGTGTTGCCATTGAGATTCTTGACATAGCTATAGAATGCTTTGTGGTTGTCCTTAAAATCAGTAGCGATTTTGTTTTCATAGCTAGCTTTGGTGGATCTTATAAGGGATCTCAGCTTCTTACTGAGACTGATCAGGGAGCTCCTCCACTCATGGGATTTTACTCTCTTTTGCAACAATTTCTTCCTTCTGTTGTACAGTTTGTTTATGGCAGGGGACCATCAGATTGGCTTCCTTTTTTTGGAGGATAGCTTCTTGATTCTGTTTGGGATAGCACGATCCATGCACTCGTGCTTATAGAGTGCATTTGTGTAGGATTCAGTAGTCGTAACTGTACTGTCCATCTGCATGGGTGTCATGAAGTTCACCACTTCTATCTTAAGAAGCATGAATTTGGCTTTGGAGAAACTTTTTACCGTGGTTTCCTTAATGGGAGTGGGGGTGGGATGTGGATATCAAGGTTGATTAGCTTATGGACGGATCGGACCAACGAGGAGTTGACTTCAGGTGTGGAACACCGGTCACTCTTGTTGGTAATGACTAGGTCTAGGATATTGTTGCCCCTGGTGGGGGTGTGGATAAGTTGATCCACGCATTGGAGTTTATGAATTCCAGAAAGCATTGTGTGAAGGAGTTGGTACACGAGTAGTTTTCCCAGTTAATGGTGGGGAAGTTGAAATCGTCCATTATTAGGGTGTGTGGTTGAACCCTAATATTTTCCAGTACATCAAGAAAAGAGGAGTGGGAATCCTGACGCATGGTAGGGGATCTGTAGCAAGCTACAATTTGGATTGCAGTTTTGCCCAGAGTTAGTTGCACTTGGATAACCTCGGATGCATTATGCTGAGCAACTAGCCTGGAGGTGTGGATATCCTTAATGAATATGGACACACCTCCGCCTTTGGTGTTCTGATTCAGGTTACATGGCCGAAAAGTGTGGTATGAGTTATAGCCTGGTAGTGCAGGGGTGCTCTCTGGAGCCTTGAACCAGGTCTCAGTCACTGCACAGATATCGATATTCTCCATTTTAAGGAGTGTGTTCTCCATTTTAATCTGTATTAATAATCTAGAATCTAGGCTCTCTTGCTCACAAGTCAGTATATCAAATACTAAGCAAGTTGTTACCTCACACACTTCACATCCTGCACCATTCACACGTACAACACCTAAATCTATATACGCAAAGGTTCTCACTAGAAGCCTACCTAAAGATCAGAGACCTCCCAAACATAAACACACTTCACTTAATACATTCCCAGCAAATCACAGTACACATGCAATTGCAGACATCAGTGTCTCACCAAACATGCCCCCCAAGGCAAAAGACAAAATCAATTGTTTTAGTCAAGGGTGACTCCATTGTGAGACACACCAATGTCCCAGTCATCAGGGTGGGTAAGGAAAAGATCATGGTCAGTCATTTGTCAGGTGTCAAGATCTGCCACATGCACTCAAGTCTGTCAACAATAGGCACTGTTATGACTCCGTCATAGTCCATGTTGGTGTGAATGACTTGAAACATCTAAAAGAAACCTCTTGCGCGAAGGCAAATGCACAGCTCAGAACAAATAACAAATGAGCAAAAAAGGTTGAGCCAGCATACTGTGACCTGAAAAAAAACTTTTAATAATATTAAACCATGAAAAACAACAAATAACCAGACCGGTTTCGGCCGGACAATATCACAGCCTTCATCAGTGTAAAACAAATTGATCAGTTGTTCTTATATAAATATACCCATCTTGAAGGTCATTGATTCCTCCTAAAATTGTTCATTTAAACCAGGTGGGAACAATCCCCCTAGTTTAACAATCCGCTTTTTTTCTTGGAATTTAAAATGGAATGCCAGCCTGTCTTATTGGATCTATTACCTTTAATAATGTCAATAACTATGAAAGAAGATTTGGCAGTTTTATGTACCAAATGGTGTTTATAGAGTGCATTGTTTGCCTTTTTGTTCTTAATGTTGCTAATATGTTCCAATATTCTTAATCTAAAAGGACGGGAAGTCTGTCCAATGTAAAATGAACCACAAGTACATGTGGCCAAATACACTAGCCAATCACTACTACAATTGGCAAAAAAATTAAGGTCATAAACCAAGGCACAATTTCTACTGGAAAAATATTTCGATTTACTTACTTTATCACAGTTAGTACAATGGCCGCATGGAAAACAACCAATGAAAGGATCCCCCATCAGTGTAGTCTGTGAATATTGTGGATGGTTATTCACATTACTATGTTTATAATGATTGAAACAGGAACTTAGATTTTTCCCTTTGCGAAATGAAAATAAACATCTGTCTGGTATAATGCTTGCCACTTCATGATCGCATTGTAAAATATTCCAGTGTCTGTGCACACTTTGAATAAGAGTATCAGAGTTCCTGGCATAAGTGGTTACAAACCTAATGGGTTGTGGTGCAGTGATGGTATGATCTTTATAACTCAATAATTCCTGTCTGTCAAGTGCATTGACCCAATTACTGGCCTGCACCACATGTCCCATGCTGTAGCCCCTAGATTTGAACCTACTGGTCAAGTCCTTCCTCTGTTGCTGAAATGAAGAATCCTGAGAACAAATCCGCTTTATTCTAATAAATTGTGATTTGGGAATATTGCGTGCAATATGTGGCGGATGGAAACTGGACGCATGGAGGACGGTGTTGTACTGAGGGTATTTCCTGAATACTTCTGTACCTAGTGTATGATCAGGTAATCTGTTAATTAATACATCCAAAAAAGTAATAGTATTCATGTTGTAATGGACAGTAAACTGCAGACCCCATATGTCATTATTCAAATATGATATAAAGTCAATTAATTGTTGTACCTCACCCTTCCACACCATCCAACAGTTGTCCAGGTAATGTCTCCAGATGTCAATATGTTCAAGAAAAATATTGTTTTGGCAATCATAGATGATAAATTTTTTCACATAGGCCATGAATAAATCTGCATAAAGCGGGGCAAACAAAGCTCCCATTGCTGTGCCCTTCGTTTGCCAATAACAAGTATCTTGATAAAAGAAGGCGTTGGTGAGAACATGTTTTGCTAAACCAACCAGAAAAGAATTAAAGTCCGGTTGATATAAGCCCGCCACATCCAGCCAGTAAGCCAGCGCCTCCAAACCTGCTTGATGTGGAATGTTTGTATATAAAGCACTTACATCAAGCGTACACATGAACCAACCAGGTTCAAGCTGAGTATCTGAAATGATTTGTAAAAAATTGGTGGTGTCTTGCAATCGTGATCGTACTAAATACAACAAAGGCTTCAGATGTTTGGTGAGGTATAAAGACAATGGTTCGGTAATATACCCTTTCCCTGATATAATGGGTCTGCCAGGTGGATTTATAGGGTCCTTGTGAATTTTGGGTAGAAAGTAGATATATTGACTTGCCGAACTTTTTTGTTGATTTGTTATTTGCTAAATACAGCAAAGGCTTCAGATGTTTGGTGAGGTATAAAGACAATGGTTCGGTAATATACCCTTTCCCTGATATAATGGGTCTGCCAGGTGGATTTGTAGGGTCCTTGTGAATTTTGGGTAGAAAGTAGATATATTGACTTGCCGAATCCTGAATTATAAGCTGATGCATGATGTCATTAGTAATAATAGCTTCAACTCTGGCCCAAAGAACTCCTCAATCTGTTTTTTAAACCTGAAGGTTGGATTAATGGGCATTTCAGAGTAATATCTCTGATCCGAAAGTTGTCTTTTAGCCTCATTGTCATAATCACACCAATTTAAAAGTACTACAGCCCCACCTTTGTCAGCAGAGATAATGACAATATCTCTGTTATTCTGTAGTTCCAGAATAGCCTGTTTCTCCGCTAAAGTAATATTGTTTGGTTTAAAACTTGTATCGGATTCAGAGAAATGAAGATCTTTGAGAATGCTATTCTGGAATTGAAGTACCATAGGATGCATAGGGGGAGCAAAACATGATTTATGATATACAAATTTATCTTTGCTGTAATTGCTATCTGTGTCACCAAAATACAATTTCAGATTCAAATTTCTGCAAAAGGATATCACTTCTTGGGCCAATATGTCTTCAGGAACCATGAAACCCGGTATAAAAGTGAGACCTTTATTTAGAACTGACAAGTGGATGGGTGACAAAACAAAATCAGACAGATTCAAAACATTCACATTTGCATTGACATTTATTTCTGCATTGCCATTTTCAACAAACTTTGTATGTTGCTGATGCCTCCTATGTTTGCGCCCCTCACGCTAGTATCTGGGCCTAAAGGGATGGGTCCTGGTGTCCTTTTGGGGGACGGTGAGCCTGATACTGCCTGCAACTCATTATCAGTACAGGATGAAATATCCTCAGTTGATGAGCCAGTATCTGGACTCCGTTTCCTAAGAATGGATCTGGGTCTCTTCCTTTTGGGAGTTCTTACTGGATAAGATGTAAATCTGACATGTTTACTGGGATTAGCAAAAGGGTTTGCACTTTGGTAGTCAGCTTGATCTCTTTGAAATTTCTTAATCTTCCTGATCCTGAGTTGTCCTTCTAAGTTGTTGAGGTCTGTTGCTACCTTATTAAGTTGTTTATTAAAAAATGAATGACTTGAAACATACCTCACTGGACTGTATGAAGAGAGACATGACTTAGCTCTCTGATTATGTATTCCAGGCAGTTATGTCCCTAGCCTTAAGTAGCATTCTATGTTTACCTAGGATGATGCCTCGATACAGACAAATGATTGACTTCAGCAGTTGGCTTAGTTTCTGGTATCATTCTAAAGGGATGCACTACCTGTTAGCTTGGGATGATTTGGTTGATAGACCACGATGCTTTGCCAGAGATGGTCTCCACTTGTCACCTCTGGACTTTCGGCTACTGGCTAAGGCTCTTTCCTACCCCATAGTGCCTTTTTTAGGCAATATCATAAAAACAAATTTCCCAATTTGAAAATATCCTCAAAAACAACCTTATGGTTATGCTGCTAAATGCTAGAAGTCTAAATCTGAAACTGCACTCACTGGAAGCACTCCTCACCATGGAAGATGTGGACATCTGTGAGTCACAGAGACCTGGTTCAAGGCTGTGGAGAACACGCTGGCCATACTGGGATGTAATGCCTTCCACACGTTCAGACCACAAAATGAATGAGTGAAAACTAAAGGAGGAGGAGTATCAATATTCATCAAAGATAAGTACACCTCCAGATTGATTAAACAGAGTGATTCCCTAGAGTTACTCCATGTGCAAATAACTATAGGAAAGACCCCTTTCCAAGCTAGCATCAGCTAGATATTCCCCTCCGTGAGCCATGATATCAACACTGCCTACTTGGATCTACTTGAATCATGCAAAATACAACCAAATACCCTGGTTATGGGTATGTTTAACTACCCCTGCTTAGCTTGGGTAAATTGTACATGTGCAAAAACACTTGCCCAAAGGTACTTGGACTTCATAAACTCAAATGCCTTGGAGCATGTAGTTGGCACTGACACATGGAGGCCAGACATTCTAGATTTGGCACTCAACAACGCGGTAGAACAATGCACCACTATAAGTCTGCGGCCCTTCCTGGTGAAGTCTGATCATAAATCATTCTCTTTGAAAGCAATGATAGTATCAGACCCCCCCCCCCCCTTGAGATAAATTAGGCTAAAAAAACTTCTCCAAAGCCAACTACAGCCTTTTATGAGACGGCATTAATGGCTTCAAAGCTCCTGTCCCCACTCACAGCAAGGACACCTGTACTGGAAGATACACTAATGTGTTGTATAAACATCTATATAATTGTATTGACTCAGCCATTCCTGATGGGACCAAAGCAAGATCCTCAAGAAAAAAACAAGCCTGCCTGGTGAACATCCACCATAAATGGGTTATACAGGAAGAGGAAGAAACTGCTGTTTAAGAGCAAGAAAGAATGATTTCAGAATTGGAAGCACACCCTTCTCAATTTGAACAAGCAAATAAGATATCTTGTAAAGTCCTCTAAAGCTAACTACAAATCTAGATTAGCATTTCTAGCTAAGGATAACCATAAGGCATTCTTTAGCTACATCCAAAACCTTAAAGGAAAAGCCCAGATTTGTGCTAAACTGGTAGCAAATGGTATCACATATACTAAACCAGTGGAAATAGCCAACCTGCTAGTGGACAGGTTCAGTGAAAACTTCTCCCTCCTGTCCCCACCACATATACCCCAAAACATTTCTACCACCTACTCTCCATCTAGTATCCCTAAAGAGCAGTTCTTAACTGCTCTCTCCAAGGCTAAAAACACAGCCTCTGTGGAACCTGATAACATCCCAGGCTGCATTCTCAATGGTTTAAAACAGGAGTTAGCAACACCATCGAGTACTCTTTTCAACCACAGCCTAAGCACTGGTTTTGTCCCTGCTGAATGGAAAACAGCTACCATCATCCCCTTGCACAAGGGGGGTGCATCCACCAACCCTGGGAACTATAGACCCATTAGCCTAACCAGCCTTATCTGCAAGGCCATGGAGAGAATCATCATTGACCTTATCAACAAGGATATAGGAGACCTTCAAACATTTGACCCGACCCAGTTTGGTTTTGTTAAAGGGAGATCCTGCCTGTTGAACTTGATGGACTTCTTTGAGACTGTCACCAAAGCCCTGGACGAAGGCAAATCTGTGCATACGGCATACCTAGACTTGGCCAAGGCCCTTGACACAATCCCCACTCAGGCATTATTGAAAAACTCACCCAGCTGAGGGTTAACCCATATGCTGTCATTTGATTTGCAAACTGGCTCACTGACTGAACACATACGCTTCATCTCCACCAGCAGAACTGTTACCAGTGGTGTTCCACAGGGATCAGTGCTGGGGCCTCTGCTGTTTGAAATCTACTTCTGAGAAGTACAGGCAAAAACAAAAGGTCTCAGACGGACAAAGTTTACTGATGACTGCAAAATGGGAGCAGTCATTTAGTCCCTAGATGATGTCAACATTCTACAAGAAGGACTTAAGCAAACCAATGATTGGTGCCAAAGTCATGGTCTTCAATTCAGTGTAAAAAATACATTAGAGTCACCTTGCAGATTACCATATTAATAACAACACCCTAAGCTCTAAATCAGTGGTGAGAGATTTGGGCACACAGGTTGACAGTAACCTTACTTTTGATTACCATGTCTCCACGGTGGTAAGGAAGGCCTTCTGCATTGCTTACCTCATAAGCAAGGGCATAGCTTCCAGAACAAAAGAGGTTATAACCCCCTGTAGTCTTCCCTCATCAGGCCAATAAAAAAGTACAGTGCTCCCTTTGGTATGTACCTAAACAGGCACCTGCAGCAACTGGAGAGACCCTTAGAGGTTCCTCACAAAGAAAATTCAAGGTCTTCAGCACATGTCTTACATGGACAGACTGAAATCACTGTCACTGTACTCTGTATCGTATAGACTACTCAGAGCGGACCTGTGCCTTGCATACAGAGTAATCATCAACCCTGCCTTAATGATAATGCTGCACATTCTTAAATCAGATGTTACATGATTCACAAACTTAAGGGACCTTAACCTAGCATGTGACATCAACAGGTCTTGCTGCAGAGACAGATATGTCTCCCAGAGGTTGCCTCTCCACTGGAATAAACTTCCAGTACTGGTTAAACAGAGCCCCTCGCTAACCCTTTTTAAGTGTAACTTGGATGATTGGATGGGAAACCGTAAATTCACCCCAGGGGTTTCACCTGTGTCCCTCTTATATAGGGCAGTCAGTGCTGATTTACATCTGCTTGTAACATAGATCATATCTCTAGACCCTTAAGGGAACAAGGGTTGAACTTGGCTAGGCTTGTAAGGGCCCAAGGGCCATTAGCCTAGTAACATCCTATGAACCTATGAACTTATAATTCAGTTCTGTCATACAATGGCATTACGTAAAAAAAGGTAAGCCATATCATTGTAAAGTAAAGCTGTTATATAGCAACAGTATACTGCATTTAGTATGGACAGTGGTGGTTTACCCATGTCTGTCCATGTTTGGTCACTTGGAATTCACATTCCTGACGAAACCAAACCAGCTGTGGATAAACTCACAATCCCCCATACAGTACATACTGTATTGCTAAAAATAGATTGATATATGCAGCAAAATGCTACCTGTCCTGCTGTTCCCTGTGGTACAGGTTAACCTGCTACCACAGCCTCACCCATCTCAGCTGTCATCTGTGATGTAGCAGTGCTGCAGCCAGTGGGGTACTTGCTTGACAGGATCCTCACATTAGCATACTGTGCTAATGCATCCTGCCCCTCAATTATGACAAAAAAGCCTTAAAACAAGCTCCTTGCAGGTACTGTTGCATGCCAGCTTTATATATGGAAAAGTGCAGGGAGTTGGTTGTGCTTATATGTCTAATAAATTGTAACTATAAAGAATCTTTGATGTGTAAAAACAATATTGTTTTTGTGTGTGTGTGTGTGTGTGTGTGTGTGTGTGTGTGTGTGTGTGTGTGTGTGTGTGTGTGTGTGTGTGTGTGTGTGTGTGTGTGTGTGTGTGTGTGTGTGTGTGTGTGTGTGTGTGTGTGTGTGTGTGTGTGTGTGTGTGTTGTGTGTGTGTGTGTCAGTGACTCTAGGAGTGCAGGCCAGGAAATAAACTCCACAAGAACTTTACAGTGACTGCTAGCAGATGATTAAAATTTAGGTGGAAAATAGATTCTGCATCTGTCCTACAGAAGCAGTAGCGTATGTCAATTCAGAAATGTTTCATTCTCTTCCCTTTGTGCACTTTCACATCAGCAGAAATCATTACATGCTTCAGCGTGCCAAAAACGATACTAAAGCCACTGTATCCGAAGCCTTGTTGGACTTAGCAGTACTCGCGGGTGTGTAGGTGTGTATGTATTATGTGCATCAGTACACAGTTCAATTCATTATTGTTATCCAGGTATGTAACTCATGCTAATTAAATGACTGCATGCTAAACATAGTACACATAGCTAGTTTAAGAAAGTATGCACTATATTTTTGAGTATTGAGGTCAATATACAGTGTGAGGCTCTTGAGATTCTGCAAGTACCAGGAAGCTATTTTAGATTGTAACGGTTAACTAGTTGCATAAATGTTAAAAAAAGTACATTTCTTGAAGCTTTTAGTTAAAAAAATAAAACATTTAAAATGTAAAAACTGAAATGTGTAAAGGACATTGAAAAAAGATTATATTCCTCTTTTGTAAGTGTACCATACACGTCAAATTACTTTGTAAAAATATTCAGTACCTTGAGATTGTGCGTTGATCATTCTACAGATACATTTAAATTATACAAATACATGTCTTAATAGTTTGTCATTAAATATTGAAATGGAATTATAACCTCAAAATTATAGGTTATTATGATTAACCAGCACAAGGAAAATGGCTGTTAATTTATAAAATAGTAAATTGAAAATTTATAATTGCTTCTGGTAGCAAGCATTTGCATTATACAGATAAGCTGAAAGCAGATTCATAACATTAATTGTCCTGAAGGAAGGAAGGAACTTAAGAGTTCCAGCTAAGAAGAATGAGATCAATTAGAGTAGCAATTACGTGTGGGTAGAAAACAAGGTTCTGTCAGTACACTGTTGATAAACCCTGTTAATGGTAAATAAATGGGACTAAAGGATCCATTAATAGGTGAAATGTAATGTTCTTCTTGTTTCAATTTTGCAGTCATCACATTTGGGTTATCTGCTTGCAGTAGCCCTCGATCGGCCTGATTATCAAAGTCTTAGGTCCTGCGTCGGTTGCTGTCTCATCTTCCGTGACGTCAGGGAGTCAGGGGTATAAAGCATGCAGCCGACGCCATTACCTCAGTCTTTCTTGCCGTGCGGTGCCCGAAGCAGAAGCAGTTTGCAAGTGCCGGTTGGCCGACTCCTGAAGTTTTCATTTTCGAGTTTCAGAACCGAAGTCTTCAACTAAAGCTAAGTATCCCATTGGGGAAACTTTTTCGTGTTCTAAACCGATGTCAGTAAAAGTCAAGAATTGTATTTCTTGGGGAAAGAAAATACCTCACAAAGATTTTCATTCGTACTGTATTCCTTGCCTAGGCCCTGACCACGACGTACCTCACTGTCAGTTTTGTGCCTTATTTAAGCAATGAACTATTCGTTGTCAGTATATTTACGCTTCTAAATATTTTGGTACTCGGTTCAGTTAAACAGATATGTCTTCGGTAAGCCATCCGGCTACTGACATTCCGAAAAAACGCAAAGATAAAGACAGAGACAGGCTGCCTAGGTCCAAAGTTTCCGACGATGCTTCTCCTAAGCCAGTTGCCAGTTCGCCGGTACTCAGTTAAGTGCTTTCGTAGCCCCTGATACCCGCTACTTCAGATTCGCAGGCCTCTACTGAGACTCATTTGGAGTCCGGTATGCCGCGAGATGCTTCAACTGTGGAACCTGCGGATGTCTGTACCTTGGATGGGTCCAGAGCTGCTGTGCAGGCACCGGCTTCTGAGGGTGTATTCAGGCCTACTGACTTGCATATTAACAGACGCCATCTTCTTCTTCAAGGCCTAAAACTTGAACTATGCCTAGGAAACCGATGCCCAGACTGCATGGTCAGGCCTCTATGCCTAAAAAACAGATGATAAGAATGGCTGAAGACCTTATTACTTTAATCAGGGGAAGCCAACCTTCCCCCTCTAAGAGACCTAGGACTGAATTGCTTATGATACTTCTTACCAGGATTCTGAAATTTCTGTTTCCTCTGATGAGCAGGATTTATCCTTATCTACCTATGAGGATTCTGATGCAGAGGACTCTATTCCCTCTTCTCCCCCCCAGAGGATTTCTCTTTTGGTGAAACCCTGAATACTCTTAGGGAGCACTTTTGCTGGGAAAACCAGGATTACTCTGATTTTAAAAAGAGGCTTAGGGATTTCTTACTCCTGCCCCAGCACAGGCCTTTAGCTATC
The DNA here is from genome assembly GCF_019279795.1 of Protopterus annectens. Lineage (NCBI taxonomy): Eukaryota > Metazoa > Chordata > Ceratodontiformes > Protopteridae > Protopterus > Protopterus annectens. The sequence goes on from NC_056737.1 coordinate 1,618,562,970, forward strand.
CCTCCTGTACTAGACACTGTTGGTGATGCCTTTTCTGAAACTAGCTTGGCCCCTGACTCTTCACCGCCTGCTCCCAGAAAACCTGATAGATATTACAGGGTTCCTGACTCTCACAAGTTCCTTTTTAAAAATCCTGCTGTGGATCCTGAGACCATTTCACAGGGACCCAAGGGCATCAAGACTACTACTGCCAAAAATCCTACCCCCTCTGATAGAGATTCCACGGTTCTGGATAGATGGGGTAAGAAAGTATACACTTCTGCAACTGTGGCCATTAGGGCCTTAAACTGCCAGTTTCATATGTTAAAGTATCAGCAGCATATCATTGGATTGCTTAAACAGAAAATTATGTTGATTCCTGATTGTGCTGAAAATAAGGATTTACAGGATTTAATGCATTCTGCTGAACAGGTTGGACAGCATACTTTGCAGTGTGGTTTTGATTCACAAGAGGCATCTTGCAGGGCTGCTGTCACTGGGTCTGTACTTAGAAGGCATGCTTGGCTTAAGGAGCAATCTTTGCCAGATCATGTTAAAGCTAAATTGCTGGATGCTCCCTTAAATCAGGACCGCCTGTTTGGCAACAAAACAAAAGAAGTTCTTTAAAAGATGGAGGAAAAAGCTAAATCTGTGCAAACTGTTAAAGATTTCTTACAAGTACAACCACCAAGATTTAGTAGGCATTGGCCCTCTAAGTATTGGTCTTTTCCTGCCTCTTCCAGGCCTTCTCAGTCCAAACCCAGAACCAGCAGAACACTCTGGCTTCAGTCCCAGGGTATGCACAGGACTAAACAGTGGGGGGCTCTCACTTCCAAATAAGGGAGTAGTAAGACCCCCCCCCCATGTTAAACTGTCTCAATGACTTAACTTTAAAACTTCCAAGCACTTCTTAACTGACTGCTCCTTTAGGGGAAAAGATTACTCTGCAGGCAAAAAACTGGGAACTCATTACGCAGGACAAATGGGTGTTAAATATAGTTTTCCAATGATACAGATTTCACTTCCACACGTTTCCAACCCCAAACGGTTGGCCAGATCTACCCCCAATTCAGTAGGCAGAGTCTCAAAAGCAAGTACTCTCTCTCTTAATCATAAAGGCTATTCAAACTGTACCAGAAGAGGAAAAGGGACAAGGTTTCTACTCAAGACTTTTCCTGGTACCCAGAAAAGACAACTCTTGGCATCCTATCCTGGACCTTTCCATATTAAACAACTTTTTGGGGATTCCAAAATTCAAGATGCTAACTCTTCACCAGTTACTTCCTATGCTAGGCAAAGATGCCTGGTTGGCAACACTGGATTTAAAAGAAGCCTACCTGCACATCCCAATCAGGGAATCTTGCAGAAGATACCTACGCTTCAAAGCAGGCTACATGTACTATCAGTTCTCTGAACTGCCCTTTGGCTTATCTACTGTGCCCATGGTATTCACAACGCACCTAGCTGCAGTCATTGCATTTTTCAGGCAAAGAAATATTCAAATATACCCATACCTGGATGATTGTCTAATTCAGGCAGAAAGCAAGGACATACTTTTGAATCATCTGGCATTTGTATAAAAGGTGCTAACTTGTCTGGGGTACACCATAAACAAAAAGAAATCACATCTGGAACCCTGTCAACAAATTATATTCCTGGGAGCAAGCTTGAACACAACTTCCCAGATGGCTTTCCTCACGCCAGAGAAACAAATTCATTTGACAACTTACTTCAAACTAATGGCCACAAAAACCCTACTATCTGCAAGGCAAATTCTGCAAGCCTTGGGGTTCATGGCCTCCTGCATTCTACTAATTCTACTAATTCCATATGCAAAGCTGCATATGAGGAAACTACAATGGTATCTAAAAAGCCTATGGTGTCAACATTCTCAGGATCTAGAAGCAATGATCCCTGTCATACCTTGCTTACAGTTAGAGTTCCTGTGGTGGGCAGAGGCCTGCCACCTAAACAAGGGACTACCATTCACTCTACCCCCCTGCCGCCCAAACCCTAACAACAGACGCATCAGACTATGCTTGGGGGGCTCACCTGGCAGGGAAGTGCATTCAGGGCAAATGGAACCCAAGTCAAATGCACCTGCATATCAATCAAAAAGAAATGTTAGCTGTACAAAATGCTCTGACAGCCTTCAAGGACCACATTCTTCCAGGACAATTAATGGTAAGGATGGACAACACCACTGTTATGTGGCACGTAAACAAGCAGGGGGATACCCATTCTTACCCCCTTTGCAGACTAGCCATGTCTGTGTGGAACACAGCCTTGAGCTACCAAGTGCATCTACAGGCTCAGTTCCTGCCAGGAAAACTAAATACACTGGCAGATGAACTAAGCAGAAATCTCATGGACCCACACAAGTGGAAACTGGAACCAAAGATTTTCAACATGTTGGTAAACAAGTGGGGGAGCCCAGATATAGACCTGTTTGCCTCCCCTCAGAACTACCAATTGGACAAATTCTGCACAAGGACTCCCCACAAACAAGCTTGGAAAGTGGATGCTCTGTCCTTCAGCTGAAAAAATCTATCAGTTTATGCCTTTCCTCCTCTGCCTCTCCTCTCCAAAGTACTACTAAAGATCAAACAGGACAAACCAAGGACTATACTGATTGCACCAGACTGGCCACGCCAACACTGGTACCCCCTCTTGCGCAGTCTGTCACTGCTGGCTCCATGGTACCTGCCTCAGACCCCTACCCTGCTGTCACAGCAGGAGAGCCAGATTCTGCACCCTCAGCTTCAAACCTTGACCCTGGCAGCCTGGCTAATTTCCTAATCTCTCCATTACCATCCCTCAGTAAACAAATGTTGGATGCCATTTTGGAGGCAAGGAGGCCTAGTACTAGAAAATCTTATGCTGAAAAATGGAAAAGATTCTGTGCCTGGAGCCAAACTCAAGGGATGGGCACAGCAGTGCCTAATTTACCTCAGATTCTTCAATACTTAACTGAGATGCTTTACAAGCGCCTTTCTTTTTCCTCCATCAAAATTTACGCCTCAGCCATTTAGCTCATTACAACACAGAACCACCCCTCTTCTCTCATCCACTGCTCAAGCAGTTCCTCATAGGGGTCAAAACTTAAGACCACCCTGGAGAGCCCCAACTCCAGCCTGGGACCTTAACTTTGTATTGGAAAAACTCACTCTTCCTCCTTTTGAGCCAGCTGCAAGTGCAGAGTTAAAATTTCTTTCTTGGAAAACAGCCTTCCTTTTAGCAATTACATCAGCAAGAAGGGTATCTGAACCACAGGCCCTTATGGCAGTGGAGCCTTTCATCATCTTTCATGCGGACATTATGTCCCTCAGGACCAGTCCCTCCTTCATGCCCAAGGTGGTATCCAGTGTGGCTCTTAATCAGTCCATTCATTTGCCAACCTTCTTTTCTAATCTGCAGAACAAAGGGGAAAGGATCCTGCACTCCTTAGATGTACACAGACAACTTAGGTTTTACTTGGACAGGACTAAACCTCAAAGGAAATCTGAACAACTGTTGGTGGCATTTGCTGCAGGGGCAGAGGGGAAAGCTGATTCAAAGCAAACCATTTCTAAATGGATAGGCCATTGCATTCATTTCTGCTATAAGCATCATGGAAAACCTATCCCACGGGGATTAGACCCCATTCAACCAGGGCTGCATCTACCTCTACAGCCTTTCTCAGAGGTGTACCTACCAGGTACATCATAGAAGCTGCTACCTGGAGTTCTGTACATACTTTCACTAAGCATTACCATTTACCAATTTTCTCTAAATCCAGAGCTGGCTTTGCCACTGCAGTCTTGCAAGGCCTTATAGCTGGTCCTAATGCTATCTAAATGCCTCCTCCCATCCTTAGCTTTGGGAATCTACCCAGATGCGGTGACTGCAACAGTGAAAGACGAAGAACATAGTACAGTTGTGTACACTTACCATAAATGTAGATGTTTGAGTGTTTTCACTGTTGCAGTCCTGGTTACCCTCCCTCCAGCCCCCTGACTTCTTTTGGCTATACCTTTATTCTCCTTTACTATGCTTAAAAGCTTTTTGATGTATTTGCTTTTTTGTTGGAGGTGTAACCTTGTATATATGTGTGTGTGTATGGATTCACTTCATAACACTGAAACTTCATAATACTGAAAATGACAAAACTTCATAATACTGAAGACCAAAATACTGAAAGCTCAAAATACTGAATACTCAAAATACTGAAACTCAAAATACTGAAAACACATATTATGCGTAAATTCAGCTTAAACAACATAAATCATAGCAATTTCTACCAAATATATGCAGGGGGGCAAGCCCCCCTGCACCCCCCACACCCCCCTGCTAATTATATATATCTACTCCAAGATTGCACTTAACTACACTATGTATATTTGGTAGAAATTGTTATGATTTATGTTGTTTAAGCTGAGTTTACGCATAATATGTGTTTTCAGCATTTTGAGTTTCAGTATTTTGAGTATTCAGTATTTTGAGCTTTCAGTATTTTGGTTTCAGTGTTTTGAGTTTCAGTATTTTGATATTTCAATGTTATGAAGTGAATCCATATATAGATATATATATATATATATAAATATATATATATATATATATATTTTTTTTTTTTTTGTTAATTGCGTCCCATTAGGGGGGCACCTGACATCTGTGGCAAGAAAAACTGAGGTAATGACGTCGGCTGCATGCTTTATACCTTTGACTACCTGACGTCACAGAAGAAGAGACAGCAACCGATGCAGGACCCAAGACTTTGATAATCAAGCCGACTGAGGGCTACTGCAAGCAGATAACCCAAATGTGATGACTGCAACAGTGAATACACTAGAACATCTACATTTATGGTAAGTGTACACAACTGTACTTTCCTTCAAATTGAAGTCTCTTAAATTGCACATAGATCTGAGAAGAAGAAAGTATTATGTTATTTAACTAACAATATTGATGACACAAATATTAGGAATGCTCAGCTGATTGGACTTTCACAGCCTGGCAAGACCTGCCCCCTTCCCACTGTGCATAATGCCTGCCGCACTCTGCATTTCTTAGCTGTGCTTTAAGATTATTTCACAAAAATGGCCCCAGGCTACTTCTTCGGATATTTGACTTTTTCCCTTTAATTCATTTTATTTGTGTAGTGTGTGTCTATTTGTTCATACTCTTTTTCTTTGATTTTTTCTTCTCAGTATCACTTTCATTTATGAGCTGTGCATTTTTAGTGCTTTCTTTTCAGGAAGTAATTACATTGTGGCATCTTGGGCTTAGGCCTACAGCCATATGATGCCTAAGATTATATGTAGAAAATCTGCCTGCATTCACGTTGTGTCACCTGCCAACAGGCACAGTGTTTGTTTAACCCACTAGTGGATGTTCATAATACTTTAAGTGTTCTGTTTTTTGTAGGGTTCATCCAAGCTACATGAGAGAGATGTCATGAGAAGCTGAGAGTACATCTACTTTCTCAGGCATTGCTTTTCTCAGTCTGATGAGTCAGTGGATTAGTACAGCTTTTCAAAAAATAAATAATCAATCAATTAAAAAAAAAAAAAAAAAAAACTACCAAAAACTTCTTGAATGGGCAAGAATCTGCAAATTCTTTCTGTCTTTCATATAATGAAGTAGTTAACTCTAATATGTCTGAAAAGGGGCTGTTCTGCCAAAACTGCAGTTAAGTACTGTGGTAGATTCTTCATCGAAACTGGTAATCAGTTGTAGTTTGTCTCCTGGCTCAGTAAAGACTTCTAGAAATCAGCAGTGTTTGACATGATGGTCAAGAACTGGTAATCAAAGTAAAAATAAAAAAAATTACGAGAACCAGCAGTAATGGAGGTGTAAGAAACTTTAATCCCAAACAGAAACTTAGCGTTTTCACCCTTAATAAATAGGGTTTTATCAGAGTGACGGTGATGAAGCCCTATTTATTGTTAAGGGTGAAAGCACTCTATCTCTGGCTGTGATTAAAGTTTCTTACACTGCCGTTACTGCAGGTTCTCGGAATTTTTTATTTTTATTTTGATTATCAGTCAAGACTTCTTCTGAAGTAGTGAGTTAGGAGGTGGACACATTTTGAAGGTATGCTTTTGCTTGCGGAGTCTTCTGATTGTTTTGGTTATTTTCACTGTTTCAATGATTTGATTTATTTCTTTAATTGAAAACACCCAGGACAGCATTTTGCTAGAGTTTTTTTTTTCTTTCTGCTTTCTTCCTGGGGATTTATATGTGTGTTCTTATTTCCAGTAATCTTTTTTTTAAATATGCAAGCAATGGCTACCAGAACTGAAGAGGAGAGGGAATCTCAAGTTACAGAGAGAAACCTTTCTTCTTTTTCTATAGCAGAGAAATAAACAACCTAAAATACATAAAACTTCAGAAAAGAAAGAGAAAATTACTTGTTTTGAAATCTACTTATGGTAGTAATCATCCTGTGAAGCATTACAGCCGTTACTGTTAGCTGTGGAGAAAATGTCTGCTCAGCTCCACAGTATATCTACTGTGCCTCAGATTCCAGAATCTTAGAAACTACCTTAACCAAAGATTTCAACTTGTGTGGACAATATTTCTAATGTTTTATGCAAAATTGACCTGCATTCCAAAGAGATTACATATATGAAAGGAAAAGTGACCTAGTGGTAAAAAGCAGACATAATATTTTCATCAGGTGCTTTCCTAAAAAAATATCACTCTGCCAACCTAGTGGATGTTATTCAGGACATTCTCTTCCAATTTGGGAATAAAAGATAGAGAAATTATTCATAACATACAGAGCACACGGAGTACTTCACAAAAACTCTGCTCCTGTTTCTCCTACATTTTGCAAAATTACTAAACTTTCACGGTACAGTAAAAATCCTTAAAATGTTCAAGAGTAAACCAGGCTTTTCTTGGAAAACATTTCTCAGCTTAAGTTTTGTGTGAATATTTCTAAGGAATACAAATTAGCAAGAAGACAGTTTTCTCCTGTTTGCCAGTTCCTGATTTAAGAGGAACATTTGTTTTCAGAACTTCTTTCCTGCTAAACATTTTTCCTGGGACAGTTGCAAATGTCAAATAGCTTATGGAGAAGCAGAGGTTATTTTAGCATTTTATTTTATTTTTTTTGCATTCATACCTGACTAGTTTTTCTTTTCATTTAGCAAACCCCTTTAAGGCTTTTTCCCTTTTTTGCTGTTTGCTGGATACTGTTTTGATTTTATTTATTATACTGTTACAGAAGTTATTAAAATCCCTAAAAGATGTGGTTTCTGTCAACATGTTCTGTAAATAGTCTGTCAGTTTCAGCAGGAAATGTTCCTCAATGAACTTAACTTATGCGACTGGTCCAACCTAAAACTACTTCCACTAGATGAAGCGGCTTCATATTTTAACTCTAAATTTCTTGCTATCTTAGATAGCCATGCTCCCAAATGAACTATCAGAACCAATAACCAAATAGCTCCATGGCTAACCAATGGTACAAGACAAAAAATTATTACCAGGAACAAAGTGTGGACCTCCTGGAGAACCACTAAATCCCCAAAAGACCACATCACATATAAACAGTTGAGAAATGATACAAAGAAGTTCATTATGCTAGACAAAAAAAGTTACTACTGTAATCTGCAACAAAATCACCAAAATCAACCACAAAAATTCTGGTCAGGCCTAAATAAACTTTTCCACCCAGGTAAATCATCTACTCCTACCCCCTTAGCTACCCTACAACAACCTTCTAAAATTGTTGCTAATACCTTTAACACTTTCTTTACAGAAACCGTGCAATCCCTAACCAACAAACTATCTCCCAATACCTCAAGTACTACCATACCCACACTTGAAAGTAGAACCCCCTTCAGGTTTGATCCAGTACCTACATCTTTTGTTAAGTCCTTACTTAAGAAACTGAAACCCACTACCCTTTCAGCAGACCTACTACCTGCAGAGTTTCTCCAAAAAGCCTCTAATTAAATAGCATATCCAATTTCAATTTTAATCAATCGAACAATTCTCGAATCTTATATCCCCATCCATCTGGAAAATCTCCCACATTATTCCTCTTCACAAAGGGGGAAACTCCACTGAACTCTCTAATTATAGACCTATAGCCATCCTATCTCCCTTGGCTAAAATAATGGAAAAATGCATCCATAAGCAATTTCTAGCCTACCTAAATCAGAACATTCTCCTAGCCCCCTCCCAGCACGGCTTTAGACCTTCCCATAGTACAATCTCAGCCCTTCTCTCCTTCTCACACACAATAAATGAAAACCGTAATGACAACAAGCTCTCCTCAGCCCTCTTCCTAGACCTATCCAAGGCATTTGATATGGTAAATCATCAGCTGCTCCTAGACACACTAAAATCACTCTCCATAGATAACCTAGCAATTAGTTGGTTTCATTCTTACCTGAATGGCAGACAACAAGCTGTACTGTGGAAAGATAACCTATCTCTTCTGTTACCAGTCACACTTGGAGTCCTCCAAGGATCTATGTTAGGTCCCCGCCTATTCTCCATATTCATTAATAACCTGCAGAAAGTCATCCCAGATGCAACATGTATTCAGTATGCAGATGACTCCACCCTAATCTGCTCTGCCACCTCACCCACAGACTTACAATCCTTATCCCAAATCACTTTCAACAAAGTAGAGAACTGGCTCACTAGTCGCAGTGTACTAAACCCAAATAAAACTAAACCATTACTTTTCTCCCCTACTTGTAAGGTCCCATCACCACCTCTCACTGTAACATCTAACAATGGCAACATAATTTCCCCAGAACCTTGTACTAAACTACTAGGGGTAATCATCGACAAGAACCTGAAGTTTGATGCTCACATAGACAAAGCTATCAAAACAGTTAATAAGAAACTAGGCTCTTATACAGGATTAAACAATTCCTAACCCAGTTTGCCAGAGCTGTTATTGACAGGACACACCTAGTATAAACCCTTCTTTATGCCTCACCCATCTTTGTAATCCTAAGCAAATCAAACCTTAATAAATTTACTAGGTGCTACAATAATATAGCTAGATTTGCTACAGGTTCAGCCTATAGAACCCATCACTGCCTAAACCTTCAATCACTAGACTGGCTAGAACTACCCTATCAACTTCAATATAACCAACTTATAGTCATTCACAAAATCCTCTTCCAACCAAACAGTACACCCTTACTGAAAAATATTATCACCCCCTACAGTAACCTAAAAGCCCTCCGCTCTTCCAACAGAATGCTAGTACACACTGCTAAAGCCAACAATTCAGCTGGTGAATCACTATTCTCCAGCTCTGCTGGTAAAAACTGGAACTTGCTTCCTGATGAACTTACTACTCTGTCCTCCTTATCCCAATTCAAAATATCCCTAAAGAAATGCCTAAAAACAAATTGGCTTTGTCCGTGTACAAACCCTGACTAACCCCACTTGAACACAAACTATGTATGAGAACCTTGCTACAAGAATAATACTCTGATCCTTTAACTGTTCAGAATTAATTTGTCTCTCACCTACTGGTAAGATTTTAAATTAGGCTGATATCATGTATGTTAGCCACTTTAAGGCTATGTGTTTCCCCTTTTCATGTATAATCTCTAACTATTTCTTTCTCAGCTATTAACGTCCAACTATTGCCTGTTTGTCCTTCAGAAAAACATGTGTGTGTGTGTCTATATATCATTAAACAAACAGCAATGTTGTTATACAGCAATGTAAGAATTACACTCATATTTACATTTGTTGTGTACATTTGGAGCTTTTCTCCCTGAGCCTCCGCTGAAAATGGACATGTATCCAGTCGGACTTTCCCAGTTAACAAATGTAAAATAAAGTAAATAAAGTAAAAATAAAATTGTCATATCCATTAGTGAAGCTGCTATGCCATTTAAAGAAGTCTTTCTTTTCTATATTTATACCAGTGTCCAAGTCAGTAAACTACTAGATTTTTTTCCATCTTTTTCTCTTCTATATTTATACCAGTGTCCGAGTCAGTAAACTACTAGGTTTAATTTCCATTTTGCTAATCTGTATTACTTTGTTGGAAGGAGTGCATGTAGCTGTGCATGTGGTGCATGTTTTAAAAGATGTATCTATTAATGGATATACTTCTAAATATTGAAGCACAACTATTGTCAATGGCAAAACATTGATACAAAATGATCAAAAAGCAAAATATCAGGGAAAACCCACAAAACTCATGTTTTTTTTGCAAAGGGAGCAAGTCCTCTGCACCCTAATATTGGGTCTGTGCCCACCACACCCCCTACTGTATATTTATTTATATATGTATGTATATATATATATATATATATATATATATATATATATATATATATTTATATACACACACACGCACACACACACACACACACACACACACACACACACACACACACACACACACACACACACACACACACCAATTCCAAGCTCGTACAACAATGATGAAAAGGCAAAATCCCACTCCCCCTGTTCCTCAATCTCCCGCAAAGTAATGATGGCAGAAGTGATCAAGTTAAGATCAAAGTAACATTGTACCACTTGTGCCAGCGGTAAACACGTTTGCTATTACAAATGTTCAGTTGTGTAGAATGTTATAGACATACCACTGTTGTAAATTCTTTATCAAATAAATAAGCTACTTTTTTTTTTTTTTACTTTGGTTTCCTTTCTGGTCCAGAAGCTGTCCTTTACATAGTTCATATTAGGTTTCTGCAATTTGCAGCAGTAGCATCTGTGCTTGGCACATATGCACTAGGCAGCGGACATTCAGAGTATGTGTGAAACATGCTTCGCTTGAACTTTGGTTTAGAGCATTTGGAACAACCAGAACTCTCTTCAAACGAGGATGTCCCTCCCAGTGTGCTGCATTAAAATATGACATGCCAACAGGACATAAGTACATCATTGTTAGGGCAAGCACTAATTTGGGTGAATTGAAAGTTTTGAAGAATTGTTGGACAGTTAGTTAATTACCAGCCTGTTATATTAAAAACTAATTGCTACTTAATAATTAGTTCTTTGTTGTAGCAACTGTTAATTAGGGTTAATTAGACCATCTAAAGAATTGCAAAACAGCTACATAATTATCACGTGCTAGTGCCCTGCCAACCTCTATCCAGTTTTTAAAAGTTGAAATTAGTGGGGGGTGTTAATGGGCAGCCAGCTCCCTCTTACTAACAGAATCAGAGAACAAAGGGTTAGTCCAGATAAAATCACTTTAACTATCAGATCTAGGAGACTCTGTCTCTCTGATGCCCTCTCTGCAGGAGGAATAAAGACACCTTGTTGAAGTTTCCAGTAGTTTATTCAGTTAGATAGGTAGATGTTTGAGTGCTCTTGTTATAATACATTATGTTCAACAGGCCAGTTATTTAAAGGCAGTTACAGACGGTGGTGGGAGCGTCCAGGGGACCTGATTAGAGGAAGGTCTGGGAGATGGAAAAACAATCCCAAAGCTTAAATGTTAGTCCCTTATTTGAATTTTCCTGAAAGACCAGTTAGGGTTTACCAGCTCAGCAGCCTGTGTAACCACATTCTTAGTTACGAGTTCTACCTACTTAACTGAGTAAACTACCTGAAACTTCAACAAGATGGCTTTATTCCTCCCACAGGGAGAGTATCAGAGAGTGAGATAAAGTCTCCTAGGTCTGTTAGCTACAGTGATTTTTTCTAGGCTAATCTTTTGTACTCCGTTTCATTTTAGTCCTGTCACCTTCTGGGTCACAGACTTGACTCGAGCCTTCTGGAGTACTTCTGCTTTCCTTACTAACAGAATCCGATATGACAAAACAGTCACTTACAGCAATCCACTGTATAGATTTGTTTTTTGCAGTTTGTAGTTGGTGAACAGTATATTTCTCATGACTTTGTCACGGAAGCAAAATTTGCTTGGGCAAGAAACACACTGCACTTTGCTCCACAGACTGTAAACCTTCGTCAGAGCAAGCGCAATCCTTTTTGTATTTTGGTAAGGGACTACTATTAATTTTCATGCTGGTACAGACACAAGTCAGATTTACTTGGTCTATGTGGTCTTATTTGTTGGTTTGTGTGTTTTTTAGTTATTTTACAACTTTATAAATCTCTGTAGTACACATACAGTCTTTTATATTTGTTGTGTTGCAGTGGTTATACTGAGCAGCTGTAATTCTTTTTCATAGTCTTTTAAAGAAACATTAATGAGTTTTGCTTGTATAGTAGGAGTGAATGCTGAAGAAGTTTTTTTGCAAAGTTTCTGTATTTTGCTTTATTTAGTTTGGTGAGAAAATGTAAAATGGGGTGTCATAGGAGGAGCAGATGCTTATGTAGCTTGGCAAAGTTATGTCCACCAAGAAGGCAAGTCCTGTCAGTTCAAGATATAATTCTCCAACTAGATGTAGGGCTATGTTAAGTACCTTTCTTTGTTTATTTGATACATTCGCTAAGTTCATTCACTCTCTTGCAGTTTGTTGCCTAGTAATGTTTGCCTCACAGATAGTTTTTCATCTGTCAACACAGATTTAAGGCTAGATTTATAAAGTGTAGTACACTAGATGCAAACAGGTTTATTTTGGTACGAGGAACAAAACAACTGACTTTAATCTAGAGGTACAGTGTATGTTCTGCCTGAAATCACTGCTGCAGTATTCCTAATATATGGGTTATCACCGCTGTTGTTCGGTTGGGGTAACAAAGTTTCAACTTCCCAGTATCGTATAATCCAATGTGTGACCTCAGCTCACAAGCATAGGGGTATGTAGGCAGACAGACAAGCGTAATTCCTCAGACTATCTCTTTGCCAGCCTGAAAGCAGGTGTTATGTCTGTCGGACTGATTGTCATTTGATCATTGATACTGTTGCTTCAAATACACAGGTAAGTGCCCCACTGAGGAATCTTCCTTTATATTTCTGAACTGTTTTTTCTTACCTCTCCTTGCTGACATCTAATACCAATAAGTGTGAGTGCAATAGGCAAATTCCATACAAAGACTTGCACTCTCAGTGTCTCTTTTGCGTAGGAGTGGAGCATGACTTAACAGCTTATTCCATCTGCCAGTCCTTTGTACCTAAGACCTTGCAGTCTCACTTGTCTTTGCTTAACAATTTCTTGGAGATCCAACTTCTCTAACACTTGGTCAAACTCCAAGATGGCAGATTTTGCTTCCCCGGCCATACCTCCACCACTTAAGAAAACCTTAAAAGGCCTCGGCCAGAAATTCTGTCGCCCTTTCTCTCTGATATATCTGCTGAAGTTTTAGAACCCACTGTATGTCTGATTTTTCTTCAGATGCTCTTTACTGAGATCCTGCTGGAAGTTGGTATGGCATCTGAGGGCTTAATGACTGAGGATTTTGCAGAGGTGAACTGTGAATCACTTATCGGAGTACCCACAGGGCATCCCTCAGATCCTGGTTAGGGAAGAGATCTCGGGGAAACTAATCGAGGCATGTCAGGAAAAGGAGCCACTGCATGTGAATGTCACATCAAAAAAGAAGTGCCAGAAAACTAAACATGTTGTTTCACCTCATCCTGCTCTTTCATCTTCTAGGGAGAATGAATGGGTGGCTTTTGCTCAAGGTTAGTTTAAGGCCATTTTAACTCTGAAGCCTCATTCTTTCTCCTTGCAACACCCTCTCCCCCCCCACCCTTCAAAAGATGTGAAATCATTTTCCTGAGAAGATGAGGTGGCTTCTTATTGTGACCATTCTCTGGTCTATTCCTCTCAAATGTACTTTTCTGGCCAAGTCCCTGCAGATGATGCAGACTCCATTTCACCTGATTCTTCAGTAGAATAAACTTTGTTTGGAGAGACAATCTTAAATATGCTGAAGCATTTTGAGTAGGAGTCTAGGCAAATCTCAGAGATGCAGGAAAGATACTATAACCTTTTGGAAATGGGCACCCCACCCCCTTCCTTTGAACCTCCTGTGTTTGAGGCTTTTTTTACGCTTTTAAATCCACTTCTTTTGCCTGTGGCTCCCAAAAGACCAGACAAATTTGTAAAGTTTTTGGTTAAAAATCTTGTGGTGGACCCTTCTGTAGTTTCCTTCTAGTCTGATAATGGGTTCATAGGTATTTACTAGGCTAATGACCACAAGGGCCTTTTTAAGCATAGCCATGCTTCCCAAATCTCTGACAAGTTCTGATACCCCTGATAAGTATAAGCATGGGCCTGGGAGATTAACCATTTACAGGTTACCTCTGTCCATTAGAGAAATAGGTGCCAAACCAGGGATGAATTTCTGATTTCCCATTCTGTTGTCCAAGTTGCACTTGAATTGGGTTAGGGAGGAACTCTGCTTCACATGGATGAGGAGCCTGTTCCATAGATGAGGTAGTCACTGGGATACATGCCTATCTCTCCTACAGGATCTGTTTATATCACAGGCAAGGTTTAAGTCTTTAAAACAGGTAATTCTGGTACTGTTTGTTTTGTGGATATGCAGGAGGTCCATCAGAGTGGGGTCTGACAATGCCATGCATGCCAGGCATAGAGCTCCCCTCCAAAGCCTGTAGGAGACAGAATACAGGGATAGGGCCTTGAGGCGGTCTGCATAGGACATTTTACTTACATCCTGTATTCTTTTAGTGAGGAACCTCTGTGGACATTCCAGTTGTTGGATATGCCTGATTAGGTACATACCAAAAGGGGCATTGTATTCAATGATAGGTCTGATTGGAACAATAACTTCCTTAGACTTAGATGCCATACCTTTATTTTTAAGTTGTGCAGTATGGAATGATTTCCTCACCGCTGTAGACACATGAGGCACAAAGGCTAGATTACTATCTGTGTTTGTCCCTAAGTCCCTGACTACTTGGTCAGCTCTAAGGGGTGTGCTGTCAATATGATAGTTACCAGGGGTAGATGACTTCCCAAACGATACTGTTATGCATTTCTTGGCATTTAATCTTAGTCCATGGGTCTGACACCAGTTGTTCGTCTGTGTCAGCCCCTCTAAGCCTTCTAAATTCCTGCCCAATGCCAGTGCCTTCCCTTCAGACAAGGATAGCAGGGAAGTAGATAGATGGGGTAAAAAGGTTTATACCTCCTCTACTTTGGCTTTCATTGATACTAAATACCAAACCCTGGTGACCAAATACATGATATTCATTCTCATTTCTTTAAATAAGGTAGTTGTGGATTTGCCGGATACTTACTCTAAACAACAAACATTGTTCTTATTTAGTCAGGCTACACAAGTGGCCAAATGCAGTGTTAAATGTAGTTATGATGCTATAAAGGTCTCATCCAGAGCATCTGCTACAGGCTCTGTAATCCTCAGGTATGCATTGTTACATAGCCAGTCTATTCCTGAGGACATGAAAACAAAACTAGTAGATTCCCCTTTAGACAAGGATCTCTTGTTTGGCCCCCAAGCTGCTAACCTTTTCAAAAACCCTTCATGAGCATGGTAAAACCACGAAGGACTGCAAACAGCTTTTGTTAACCTCAGAAACTAGGTACCAGAGGAATTACTCAACCAAACCTATATTTTTGTCAGAAGGAACCCTAGGCTTAGCCAGAAACACAAGAAGGCTCTCGGAAAGAGATTCCCAGATAAGCCACAGAGGGATGCCTCATCTGGGAGGCCTCTCTCTGGGAGGCCTCTCTCTGGGGATAAATCTCTGTAACTGTCTACAACCTCCCCACCCCCAGCCCTACTCTGCCCCTCTCAAAAAGCTGACCCAATCTTTCTTCACCTGTGAAGAGATTACTGCACTGTAAAGTTGGTGTAATCTGTCATAAAAAACTATTATGCCATGTTTTGAATACAGATTCCCGCTGTAAATGGCATACCCCTCCTCCACACAGTCAGGTTTGTCGGTTCCCACCCATTTTACAGGAACCATGGACACAAGAAACAATAGAGCCAATGCCAGAAGAGTTTGTGGGAAATGGGTTTTACTCCAGACTTTTCCTAGTGCCAAGAAAAGAAGGACAGTGTTGACCCGTACTGGAGCTCTCCATACGAAGCACCATTTTGAAAGTGCCAGCTTTCAAAATTGCCTCATTGCACACTGTTCATCCTTTCATTCTGCCCCTGGCTTTTTTTTAGTGCCCATAGATCTAAAGGATGCTTACCTCCATGTACCAGTTTGGACCCCTTATAGGAGATTCCCTGGGTTTTGTACTGGCTGATCTCACTATCAGTTTACAGTTTTGCCTTTTGGGCTTTCCACAGCCCTAAACGTTTTCAGTAAGTGTCTGGCACCAGTTATCACCTTCTGCTGAACTCAGGGAATTCAGATTTTTCCCTTCTTAGACAACCTGTTAAATTCATGCTACTTCATCACAAATTCTCCAGCGGCATCTCCAGTTCACCCTGTTTCTCCTTTCTCATTTGAGGTTCCAGAACAGCTACAGAAATTTCCTAGCAGCTGTCTCAGGACCTATCAGACTGCACAGTGGTGCAGCAGTAGTTTTGTTGCCTCACAGCAAGAGGTTCTCTGGTTGGATTCTCGGCTGGGGTGCCTTCTTTGTGGAGTCTGCATGTCCTCCCTGTGTTCTTGTGGGTTTTCTCTGGGTGCTCTGGTTTCCTCCCATGTTACAAAGATATACATCTGGAGCATTTCTCCCCGGGCCTCTGCTGAAAATTGGCTTTGTTCCAAGTTGGACTTTCCCGGTAAACAAATGTTAAATAAAATAAAATATTTTTTTCTGGACTGCAAGCTAGACACAAAAAGAGTGAGGTCTACTTACCCTGAGAAGGTGCAGAGCCTCACAGGCTAGTTCCATAACCTTGCCTCCCTTAGACAGTGCTCAGAAAACCAGGGACCTTGCTTCCCAGAAAAACATGTCGCTCACAGCCACATACATCCTGTTATGGGGCAGTGTGTTGGCAGGCTCTTTAAGCAGGCCCTTGGAGGACTCTAACCAATGGAGCCTGAACAGACAAGTTTTCCAGGGCACCCTTTACTGTTGGGGGACACCTCAGATAGAACTGTTTGTTTCAAAGACTAACAAACAACTTTCACTATTTTGCACCATTGACCCTTGCCCCTAAGCTTAGCGGACAGATGCTTTCACTTTTTCAGTGGACAGGGATGTTCCTCTATGCCTTCTCTCCACTATCTGTCATTCCAAAAGTTCTTCTAAAGACCCAAAAAGAAAAAAACAAAACTCTTGTTAGTGATTCCCTTTTGGCCAAGACAGCATTGGCTCATTCTTCTTTTTCTTTTAGCCAGAGGCATGTACTACAAATTTCCACACCAAGGGGATCTCATCACACAACATAAAGAGTTGCTACTTCACCCCAATCTGTCATCCCTAAACCTAACTCCGTGGATGACAGGGTTCTAATTCCTTACAGGCAACATTTTTCTGACAATGTTAAAGATGTTCATCGTGTTACACTGCTGCAGTCATTACACTTGGGTTATCCTGCCGTCAGGCAGTCCCGCAGTCGGCCAGAGTTCCAAAGTCTTGGTCCGGCGTCGGTTGCTGTCGCTTCTTCCCTGACATCAGTGTGCCAGGGGTATATAAAATGCATCCGACACCATTTTCTTCAGTCTTTCTTGCCACGCAGTGCCCAAAGCAGAAGCAGTTCGCAAGTGCCGGTCGGCCGACTCCTGAGATTTTCGAAGTCGAATTTCAGATCCGAAGTCTTCAATAAAGCTAAGTACCCCGTTGGGGAAACTTTTTTCTTGCCTCAGACCGATGTCAGAAAAAGTTAATAATTGTATTTCTTGTGGGAAGCAAATACCTCATAAGGACTTCCACTCTTACTGTATTCCATGCCTAGGCCCTGATCACGACGTCACCAGTTGTCGGTTTTGTGCTAGATTTAACAAACGCACTATAAAAAGACATTTTGGTTTCGCTTTGCACTACTTTGGCCGAAGGCTCAATTATACTATGCCGTCGGATCAACGGATGACCGCAATACCGAAAAAAATGAAAAGACAAGGATAAAGACAGGCATCCGAGGTCCAAAACCGATGACGAAACCTCTTCTAGGCCAGTCGCCAGTTCTCAGTGAGGCACTTTCGCAGCCCCTGACACCCGCTACCTCAGAGCCACAGGCTGCCTCCAACTCCCACGTGGAGACAACTAGGCCTCTGGAAACTCATGGTATTGGGCTTACGGAAACTAATCCCTCAGATGGGTCCAGAGCCGCTGAGCAGGCATCGGCTTCTGTGGGTGTTTTCAGACCTTCACAACTTACCATTAAAGCAACAGTCAAGACAAAAGTACCATTAAAGACAAAGAAGCAAGTACAGCATTCTCCTGGACAGTCCTCCATGCCTAAGAAACAGATGCTTAAAATGGCCGAAGACCTCATTACTCTAATCAGGGGTTCCCATCCCCCTCCTGAGAAAAGGCCTAGGCAGGATACAGACTATGATTGCTCTGATCAGGTTTCCATTTTCTCTGATTCCTCTTCAGACCAGGGATACTCTCTACCCCCCTATGAGGACTCTGCTGCTGAAGAATTATCCCTTCAGCCTCTCCTCCTGAGGATTATTCTTTTGGGGAAACTTTACATACCTTGAGGGAGCATTTCCATTGGGAAAGCCAGGATTACTCAGAATCCAAGAAAAAGCTCAGGGATTTCCTTTTATTGCCTCAGCACAGGCACCTGGCTATTCCGCCTTTGCTAGATATTGTGGATGATGTGTTCTGTGAATCCAGCTTATCTCCTGATTCTTTGCCCCCTGCACCAGCCAAGCCAGATAGGTATTATAGAGTCCCTGACTCTCACAAGTTTCTTTATAAAAACCCTTCTGTTGATCCAGAAACTATTTCCCAGGGTCCAAAAGGGGTTAAAGCTTCCATTGCAAAAACTCCAGTACTCTCTGTCAGAAATTCCAGAGCTTTGGATAGATGGGGAAAAAAAGTATACACTTCTGCAACTTTAGCAGTAAGGGCTTTAAATTGCCAGTTTCACATGCTTAAGTACCAACAATATTTAATGGCTCGGTTAAAACAGAAAATGCTTGCAAGCTCAGAAGCTCCTGATTGCAAAGAAATGCAGGATTTATTGCATGCAGTTGAACCGGCGGGAAAACATACTCTGCAATGTGGTTTTGATTCTTTAGAGGCTTCTTGTAGAGCTGCAGTTACAGGTTCTGTGATTCGAAGACATGCTTGGTTAAAAGAACAGAGTTTTCTTGATCATGTTAAAGCAAAATTATTGGATGCTCCTTTACAGCAGGATACCTTGTTTGGAGTTAAGGCAGAAGAGGTGTTAAAGAAAATGGAGGATAAAGCTAAATCTATGCAAACAGTCAAGGATTTCTTACAAGTACAGCCACCTCGATTTAGCAGAAATTGGCCAACAAAAAATTGGTCCTTTCCACTGTCAGACAGGCCACAGAGAGGCAGATACAGACACCCAAGAGGCAGATCTCAACCCCAAGGCTCAAACAGACAATGACAGTGGGGCACCTCAACCCCAAAAGGAGGTGAGGACAAGTCTCAACCCTACAGGAAACAGTCACAATGACTTTCCCCTTCGTACGCCAAGCGCTTCCCTTTTGGAAGCCCCCTTGGGGGGAAACTAGCCCTTTTTTCTCAAAACTGGCAAACAATCACCCAAGACAAATGGGTTCTGAATATTGTGTTTCAAGGTTACAGGTTCCACTTTCATACTTTACCAAGGCTAAAAGGAATGCCAGACCTGCCACAGAAATCAACGGGCAGAGGCTCAAAAACAAATTTCAGCCCTCATGGATATGAGAGCTATTCAAAAAGTACCACAGCAGGAACAAGGACAAGGATTTTACTCAAGACTCTTCCTGGTCCCCAGCAAGGACAAGGCCTGGAGGCCCATACTAGACCTTTCAATTTTAAACACTTACCTGGATATTCCGAAATTCAAAATGATGACATTACAGCAGCTTCTGCCCATGCTGGGCAAGAAGGCTTGGCTTGTTACTCTGGACCTCAAAGAGGCATACCTGCATGTCCCTATCAGACAAAATTGCAGAAGATACCTCAGATTGCAAGCTGGTACAATGCACTACCAATTCTCTGCACTGCCCTTTGGCTTATCTACTGCGCCCACGGTCAGTGCCTGGCACCAGTAATTGCATTTTGCAGACAAAAAGGAATACAAATATATCCATACTTGGATGACTGCCTCATTTAAGCAGAGACAAAGGACATTCTTCTACAGCATCTGGCATTTGTAAAAAGGTTGCTAATTTCTCTAGGGTACACAGTAAATGAAAAGAAGTCAAAACTAGTGCCCTCACAACATATTATATTCCTGGGTGCCAGCTTAAATACAACGGCCCAGATGGCTTACCTCACGCCAGACAAACAAGTTCAACTAACTCAATATTTTCAATTACTGGCAAAAAAGTCCCATCTCCCTGCAAGAAAAATTCTGCAGGCCCTGGGATTCATGGCATCCTGCATACTACTAATACCATATGCCAGACTGCATATGAGGAAATTACAATGGTACCTAAAAAGTGTTTGGACTCAGCACTCTCACAGTTTAGAAGCAGTAATACCAATGATTCCCTGCCTACAACAGGAGTTTCGATGGTGGGCACAGGCATGTCTCCTAAACAAGGGTCAGCCTTTTACCCTACCCATAGCCAGGCAGATTCTAACAACAGATGCTTCGGACTACGCCTGGGAAGCACACATGGCAGGAAAATGCATTCAGGGCAAGTGAGCACAGACCAGATGCATCTTCACATCAATCAAAAAGAGATGTTGGCTGTTCAGAATGCCCTAACAGCTTTCAAGGACCTTCTGCATCCAGGCCAACTATTATTAAAGACAGACAACACCACAGTAATGTGGTACATAAACAAGCAAGGGGGCACTCATTCTTATCCCCTATGCAGGCAAGCCATGATCTTGTGGAACACAGCTCTAATGTATCAAGTTCACCTGCAAGCACAATTCCTGCCAGGAAAGAAAAATACCCTGGCAGACGATCTAAGCAGAAATATCACCGACCCTCACGAATGGAAATTGAATCCACAAATCTTCAGCATGGTAACGCAAAAATGGGGATGCCCAGACATAGATCTTTTTGCCTCCTCACTAAATTGCCAACTACAAAAATTCTGCACAAGGACTTATCACAAACAAGCATGGAAAGTGGATGCTCTTTTGTTCAGCTGGAAAAACCTAAAAGTTTATGCCTTCCCGCCACTGCCTCTCCTTTCAAAGGTACTCCTAAAAGCCAGACGAGAAAAACCACAGATGATCCTGATTGCTCCAGACTGGCCACGCCAGCACTGGTACCCTATCTTAAGGGACTTAGCTCAAGGCCCACTTTGAATTTTGCCTCAAATTCCACACCTTCTGACTCAGCAAAACAATCAGATCCTGCACAGTCAGCTCAAAACCCTAAACCTGGCTGCATGGCAGATTCATTAGTCAAACAGGCAACACCTCTCTCTAAAGCTGTTATGGATGTCATTTTGGAGGCCAGGAGGCCTAGCACCAGGAAGGCTTACTCAGAAAATTGGAAGAAATTCTGCGCCTGGAACCAGGCTGAAAGCCTTGACCCTCTTGTTCCAAACATTCCTCAGATTTTACAGTACTTAACTGAGATGTTGGACAGAGGCCTATCCTTCTCATCAATTAAGATCCACGCCTCTGCCATTTCAGCACATTACAACACAGATCCTCCCTTATTCTCTCATCCCTTGCTAAAACAGTACCTCAGAGGGGCTAAAAACATAAGACCGCCACGGAGACCACCAACACCAACTTGGGACCTCAATTTTGTTTTGGAAAAACTGACCTTGCCACTTTTTGAGCCAGCCAATACAGCCGATCTAAAATTTTTATCATGGAAAACAGCTCTGCTCCTGGCAGTAACTTCAGCACGAAGAGTCTCAGAGCTACAGGCATTAATGGCAGTGGAACCGTTTATAATTTTTCATCAGGACAGGGTTTCTTTAAGGACAAACCCTACCTTTATGCCAAAGGTGGTATCTAGTGTGACTCTTAACCAAACCATCCATTTGCCAACTTTTTATCGAAACCCCCAGAATAAAGGGGAGGAACTTTTGCATTTTTTGGACATCCACAGGCAACTATGCTTCTACTTGGACAAAACGAAAGCTTTCAGGAAAACTGAGCAACTGTTTGTAGCATATGCTGCAGGAGCACAGGGCAAGGCTATCTCAAAGCAGACTATATCCAAATGGATAGGACACTGTATTCGTTACTGTTACACACAGCATGGAAAATCAGTCCCAAATAACATTAAGCCACATTCCACCAGGGCAACAGCCACTTCAACAGCCTTTCTCAGAGGAGTACCTACCAAGGAAATTTTGGAGGCTGCAACTTGGAGTTCAGTGCACACCTTTACCAAGCATCACCACCTGCCTCTTTACTCTAAATCCAGAGCAGGATTTGCCACTGCAGTTCTGCAGGGCCTCATAGCCAATCCTAACTCCTTATAGACTAGCCACCCAACCTTAGCTTTGGGATTCTACCCAAGTGTAATGACTGCAGCAATGTAACACGATGAACATAGTACAGTTTTGTACCTACCATAAATGTTCGAGTGTTCACACTGCTGCAGTCCAGATTACCGTTCCTCCATCCCCTCTGAACTAACTGGACTTACCTATACTTTCCTATCCTATACAACCTTTGTGGTGCATTTGCTTGTAACTGAATGTATTGTTCTTATTTTATATGTATATTTTTTATTAGCAATATGTATTGCCTACCTACTTGGGGGCACCTGACATCTGGGGCAAGAAAAACTGAAGAAAATGGCGTTGGATGCATCTTATATAACCCTGGCGCACTGACGTCAGGGAAGAAGCGACAGCAACCAACGCCGGACCAAGACTTTGGAACTCTGGCCGACTGTGGGACCGCCTGATGGCAGGATAACCCAAGTGTAATGACGGCAGCAGTGTGAACACTTGAACATCTACATTTATGGTAGGTACAAAACTGTACTTTCTCTAAGAAGCCAGGAGACCCAGCAATCTAAAATCTTACACAGCCAAATGGAAGAAATTCTCCTATTGGTGCCAAAGGAATGGACAGGAACCCAGCCAATCAGTTACCTTCCATTCTGAAATGTCAGTGTGAGCTCTTGCATGTAGGTCTGGCCGGTTTACCATCAAAATGTCAAAGGCAAAACAATTTGCTATCAAAAGAACAAACTAAAATTCTGAAAACAAAAACAACATTTAGCCTAAATGTCAAACATCAGTAACATGACATGAATGACATTCGACATACCAGACTTGGTCTTGAAAGTCCATATGTCCTTTTCCATTTTAGCAGGGGGGCAAGCCCCCCTGTACCCCACACCCCCTGCAAATTATATATAGCAATTCTGAGATCACACTACAGTGAGGAAAAGGGTAAATTCTCCAATCCTCACTGTACTGCGATCTCTATTCACAGTGCCGAACTAATAATAAGTCAGTCTTTACTTTCGTTATTATGATTTTGCAGTTTGGCATTGTGAAATTTTGAAAACTTACTTTTGGCCACATGATTTTCCAACACAAGCCTTTGAAATTTTGATTACAAACCGGCCTGGCCTGTTCTTCCAGCAAAGCCCACCTTTCAGCCATCGTCCCTTGCTTACCTGTCGTTCCCCTACTTTTGTCCAATTGGAGCTCAAGCTGTTCCTTAAAGGGGTCTAGACCATCTGGAAAGCCCATTACCCTTACTTGGGGCCTCCACTTCGTGCTGTAAAAGCTTACCTTACCTCCTTATGAACTGGCAACATGAACATACCTCAAATTCTGCACCTGGAAGACTTTCCTACTTCTGGCTCTCACTTCAGCTAGGAGAGTTTCAGAGCATCAGGCAATCATGGCCATTCCTCCCTTTCTTATTTTTCACAGAACCATCAGAGCTAATCCTTCATTCATGCCTAAAGTAGTGAACAAGCTTTTTCCTCAGTCAGGCCGTAAACCTACCTGTCTTCTTTCCCAACCCACAGAATTGGGGGAAAGGATACTGCATTCTCTGGATATTCACAGGCAGGTAGGATTCTATTTGGACAAAACTATTTGTTTCTTTCATGTACCCTAAACTGGGACGACCAGTACCCAAGAAAACCTTTGGACGCTGAATCTCTAAAGCCATCTCCTTTTGTTACTCTCTATGGAAACTCTTTGCCCTCATGCCCTCAAGCTCACTCTACCAGTGCAGTAGCAGCCTCTGGAGCTTTTTATAAAGGAGTAGATGCCAGGTCCATACTGGAGACTGCTACCTGGTCATCTCTACAGACTTTCACTAAACACTACAGGATTAGATGTCTTTTCAAGGTCCGGAGCTGCCTTTGCTAAGCCAGTCCTATCTGACCTATTGGGTAGTTCTATTGCCTTTTAACTAACCACCTTTACTTTCCCTTTAGCTCTGGGAATGTTACGTGTGTTAGGAATACTGCAACAGTGATTTCAGTCGGGACATAGTACAGATGGGTAAGAACTTATAACAGTAGATGATCTACTGACCACTGTTGCAGTATTCCTTCTCACCCTCATACCCTCTGCACTTTTATTTTCTCCTTGCTCACTTTCTCTCTCTCAGTTCCTATTTTTGTAGGTAACACCCTGGGCTTTCTTATCACTTCATACTATTCCCCTTCTAGCGGACCAGTTTTTCTGTTTCATGGATTTTCAGACTGATGGGTGAAGATAGCCATTTGTATGAGTGTAGTTTCTCGGAATGTGTACCCCCTATGTTTGCGAGCTGAGGTCACACGTATGATGTACAGTACTGGGAAGGTAAAGCTTTGGTACCTTGGTGGAATGACAGTAATGATAACTAACGTGTTAGGAATACTGCAGCAGTGATCAGTAGGACATCTACTGTTAAGGTTAAGTTCTTACACAACTGTACTGTCTGCTGATTGGAATGCTACTGTCTGCCACATTATCAGCGATGGGTATTAGTCTCATCAAGTATGTTTATTGTCCGGGTCCTCAACACGAATCTGAACCTTGTGAAATATGTGCAAAGTTTAACAAGGTTATAGGAGGAAAAGGAACCAGTGAGTAGTGATACTCTGTGTGAAAATTCTGTCCTCCAAGTGTAGTAGAAGCCTGTCATGTTGAATAGATGACAAAAAGGCTGTTCCTTAAGTTTTTGTTCCCACCTTTCTGTACCTCTCCCCTATTTTCCTAGAAGTTGTTTGCCTATTAAGAAGTTGTCAACCTCCTTATCGTAAGAGCCATCTAGACTGTTTCTTAAGACTACTAGGGAAGTAGCTGTTATTCAGGTTCTTTTTTAACACAAAATTACATTTCCATTAATCATGCCTATCATTTCTGTAGTGGACTTTATTTTATTTTTAGATCTACAAGATACCTACCATCACAAAAAATTGTGGATAGGCAGCAGAGGTTTCCTTTCTGCCATGTGAATCAAGTCATTGCCAATTTCGTAACATCTCCAAGGTCTTTTGGCAAGTGCATTGCAGAGGCAGTGGTATATGCTTACTTTTGTTTGGGTCATTCCTGAGCTAGAAAATGACTCCTCTTAGGCTGAGTGTTAGTGTCTGGTCAGGAATTTTGCTGTTAATCTTTTTACTTAGTTAAGCAACACTTGTCACAGCTTTCATTTGCAAGGCCTGTCCTGTTTCTTGGATACCATTTAGAAAACAGTTTCTGGAAGGCCTTTAATTCACTACTATGCTTACTGGCCATCTTGCATGTGCTGTCTGCTTCTTTTTTGCAGTCTTCTTCTGCTGACTTTATACTCCTATCCTAGGGATCATAAGAGCAACCGTATCAGTGTGTACCTTTGGCAAGTCTTGCACAGTGGAGTTTTTCAGTTAACTGTGAAAGCCCAGTAGGTGCATGACTTTCATGCACATATCTGCTGCTGGATCTGCCTTTGCACCTTCACTGTACTTTCTGAACTACTCCCGTGCTGCTTCTTTTCTTTCTTAATTTGACATTTGTTAACCGGGATAGTCCGTCTGAGCAAAAGCCCTTTTTCAATGGAGGCCCAGAGAGAAAAGCTCCACAGTACAACTAAGCAAGAAAAATTTACAAAAATTGAAGTTGAATGCAATATACAATAAAACAGTTAAGCAAATGCAGATAAAGCTCCACAGTACAATACAGTAAGAGGCATTATAACATCGAAGAAAAATAGAGCAAAGAAGTATACAATAAAACATTTGAATGGATTTACATAACATATTGGGTTATCTTCAGAGGGTAACTGCACAATACAGAGCAGTGGTTAAGTGACTCATGAGGAAGATGTATTGCCTGTGCACATCTGAATTTTGGGAAACTGGAAACTAGGAGAGAGAGAATAAGAGAGAGAGAGAGAAAGAGAGGCAGGGTGTCAGGAAAGGTAGTTTACAAGAGCAGCCTGGGAAGAGTTTTATAGCCACCAAGCTGAGCATGCATGTCATGTTAAGTCCAAAAACTTAAAAAAAGACTTTCTCCCAAGGTGTAGTTTCTTACAGATGTAATGTTGCAGTAACTTAATAGATTCTGCTTTTCTGTAGGATCTCTTGCTCTCCAGTTGTCATTGACCATGAATATTATACTTTTTGTTTAAAAACACAAGTTCCCAACATTGGGTTTGTGGGTCTATATTATAACAATGAACAATCAAATCATCGAACATTGTTATATCGAACAACCAGAACGCCGATTTTTCCCAGGGGAAAAAATCGCTATTCCTAAAAAAAAATTTTTTAAAAAGACATTAAAACATTGCATAAAGTGGGGGGGGGGCTTCACCCCCCACACCCCTTTACTTAAATATACCAACTCCGAGATCGCACTGCAGTGCCGAACATGGCAAAGTGACTAAGCAGCCAAGCAACTTCTTTCCCAGGGAAAGAATTCACTTATATGCCGCTTCGTCATTTTGCCTTTTCAGTCGACCAAGACGCATTTGACAAAATGCGTCTTTGGTTATCTGTTAGGAACCCGGGTTTGTAGCCTGCCTTTCCAATTTCCTTATGAATTTAGCGAATAGTGCATATTTGTTTTTTGTTCAGTGATTGCTTTGCTAGGCAGGTAGTGGTATTGTTTTTTGCTGTTCAGTTGTAACTTCTGTACTCCCCTTCCCTCTGTTTTCAGGATGCCTGCTAATTTCCAGTGTCTTTATTGCAAGGTGCACAGCTCTGTTTAACAGAAGAGAAAGTAAAATAATATGATAGCTGCAACATCTACTAGGAATCCCATGATGGAAAGGAGTAGAAGTGAGAACAAGGAAGGGAGGAAGGTGATTGAAGCATGTAAAGTGCAGGAATTCTCAGGAAGCTGTTCGGAAAAGGGGGGGGGTATCACACTGCAGAGAGCACACACAGTGGGAGGAAGGGGGCAGATGAGGGTTAGTGTAATGACTTGGGTGCACAAGTAGGCAGCTTCTGGGGAATATGAACAGGTATCTGATTAAAGATGTAGTGAGGTTATTTTGGGAGTGGGGTACTGAGGAAATGAGGGTATGGTTAGGAATTTTCAGAAGTGTTAGAAGGCATAAGACAGATTAGGAAGTTGGTGCAAATGGTGAAATAGAGATAATAAGGAGAAAAAGACCTGAAAAGTGATGGGTACAGTAGATAGATGAAACAGCACATATGGCTATTTATGAAGCTGAAGAAATGATGTGGGGTGGTTAAATAAATCCAGAACATTGAAGAAATGTAGAGAATAAGAGACAAAATTGGTATAATGGAAGAGAAGGAGATTGACTGAAAGTGATACTGATGTAGAAGGAAGCTGGAGAGCTTTGGGAGATGGAGGAACATGATTGCTGAAGTGAATGTTATTCCTGGAGAATTATTTTACAAGCAGCATTTTGATGCAGTGAGGAATGGCAAAATGTTGCAGCAGTGGAGACTGTCGGGTGGCACAATGCCAGGCTAATCCTATGGGCTAGGTGTGTAAAGGCTCCAGAGCCATTAGCCTAATACACACCTATGAACCTATGAACCTAGTAGGGAAGGGAGGAATGGAGAGGATAGTGGTAGAGAAAGGTGTGGATTCATGTGGTATGATTACAGAGGCAAATCCATGTGCTATTAAGGTAACTTTTGAGAGTTTTTTTTAATTTGTGGATGTGGGAAATAAGGAAATAAGGGTCATGTGGAGCTTTTTCCCACTCTTCAATAAATGTAAAAGATAAATACCCTCAAAATGGCTTTTTCCTCTAACAGTATACAGAAGTGTAGAGTTCTGGACTATTTTGTATTTCTTGGCTAATCCACTGACTGTGGGGGATGGGCCTAATGGTAGCAACAAACAAGGCATCAGAGGCAGCTTCTGGAATGTGACTCAGCAGATGAAACAAAGAAACTCTTTATCAGTTTGCAAAGCAATTACAGAAAGTTAAAGAAGATTGTCATCAGACACACTTCATAAGGGATGTCCTCAACAACTTGCTCAGCGGTCCACAGGACATCAAAGGCAGAAGGAAGGACTACTTCCAGTAGCTTCTGAATGAAGAAAATCCCACAAGAGTTGACAGGAGTTGAACTGTCCCATACACAGTCTATGATGAAAGAGGAAGATCCCATCCTAGAAGACGTGAGAACAGCACTAAGGAAAATTAAGTCGGGGAAAGCAGCAGGCTCATACAAGGTCGCAACAGATATGATCATGATGTTGGGTGATTTAAGGGAGACGTGGCTCCAGTGGGTACTCACACCAGCATGGAGAGAGAGAGAGAGATATCCCAGTTGACTAGAGAGTAATCATTCTAGTGTACAAGAACAAAGGGACATTCATAGCTGTGGGCAGTATAGTGGTATCAAACTCCTGTCACACTGTATGAAATTGCTGAAGAGGGTGATTGATAAACAAATATGCAGGGTTGAAGACAGTAATATTAGAGATGAACAGTTTAGATTTGGATGAGGAGGCAGCATAACTCATCCATTGTTTACAGTTAGACTGATCATTGAGAAAATGCTAGAGATGACTCTAACTGGGTGTTCCTAGACTTGGAGTAAGACTATGACAAGATCACAAGAAAGCTGATTCAGGCAGTCCTGTGATGGTTTTAAGAACTGGAAGCATTAGTAGAATTAGTGAAGATTATGTACAAGGAACTAATACTGCGGTGGTGGTGCTGCAGTAGCGTTGTCGCCCCACAGTAAAACGTTGTCTTGTTCGATTCTCAGCTAGAGCGTCTTCTGTGTGGAGACATGCGTGAATGGGCGTACCTTCGTTGAAGGTTGTGCGTCAGGGCTGGCAACTTGGCACGTAAAAATCTACTGCCAATCATTAGTAGACCGGAGTTCCGCTGTGGCGACCCCTAACCGGGAAAAGCCGAAAGACACAACAACAAAAACAACATGTACAAGGAACTAATAACACAAGTGCAGACAGTGTTAAGACTCATCAAGGGGTTTCCAGTGGGAGTGGTTGTGCATCAGGGTTTACTTGAGACCACATCTGTTCTTACTGGTGATGGAATACATTAGAAAACAGGATGGAGGGGAAAGACCAACAAACTGCTGTATGTAGATGTAGCGTTACACACAGACTCTGAACAAGAACTTCAGCAAATGATTGGGGGAATGGAATGCAAAGCTGATGACAGATGGGATGAAACTGAGTTCAGACAAGAGCAGTTGTCATTGACAGCAAATGAGGGAAATTAGAAGAAATGAAAATTTAGAATAGAAGGGAAATAGTGTAACATGTTAACAGCTTCAAGTATCTGGGAGGGAGGGGTGGTTGTTGAGAAGGGAAGTCTAAATAAAGAGGTGAATACAATAATAACGGGCTACAGCCAACTGGCAAAGCGTGCCTGAAGTAGGGTATGACAGAAGAATGTCAGTGAAGCTGAAAAATAAAGTGTACAAAATAGTGGTGCAACCAGTACTACTTTATGGTACAGAAACTTGAGCAGTAAGGGCAGTTGAAGAAGTTAGAGCTGATGGAGAGGAAGCCTGAGAAGGTGGTAAGATTCACACTGTCTGACAGACAAAGAAAAGATAACATCAGAGCAGAAGTTAAAGTAGCAACATTTGCAGAGAAATTCAAAGTGAACATATTATGGTAGTTTGGGCACATGCAGAGAAGCAGAAAACTCTATGGTAAAGAAGACTATGGGAAAAACAGGAAGAAGGAAAGAGGAAACAAGGGTGTCCAGCAAAGAGATGGCTGAATTACATGAGAAAAGACTTGCAGTAGTTAGGCGCGATTGTCATAAAAGGTAGGGGAGAAGCATTGAGTTGAGAGAGATGACGACAGATGGCTTAATGCTCTAACCCCATGTAGAAATTTAAACTGAGTGTAAAGGATTATTCCAGATAAAATAAATTTAGCTGGCAGATCTAGGAGACTCTGCTGGTTAAAGTGATTATATCTGGACTAATCCTTTGTACTCTGTTTCTAGTTAGTCCTGTCACCCTCGGGGTCACAGGGGGGATACCAGACCTGACTCGAGCTTTCTGGATTACCTTGGTTTCCCATATAGAAAATAGAGAAAAAAGAGGATTGATGACAATGGTGGTCATTCTGAATGCAAAGTTTCCAGATTTCTACTACATTTCTTTTAAATGAGAATATTACTGGTGGTTGCAATTAAAGCATTTTTTTCACTGAAAAGTATACTTCTAAGCAGGTAAGCTCTTGAAAGCAAATCTATTTCTTCACTACTGCATCTTATATATGCATTTTCCCTCCAGTGTTAGTGTGTTACATATATAAGTTTGGCAGGATGTTGAATAAATGACAAGGGAGTACTAAGGATATTTTGGTAACTTTCTTGAGATCTGTATTCATAGTGAATTTGCTGCAAGAAACTTATATCATATGACATGTGTATGACATGCATGCTAATGGTTGATATCCCTGGCTCATGATTGTCTGTTGTGGTTTGTTTAGATTCTATTAGTGGGGAGGAAAAAATAGGCCGTTTGAGGACATAGCTGGACGATCATAGGGGTATAATGGAGGGGAAGATGATAAATTAAAAAAAAAACACATACCTGTCTGTGCTTTGGAACATTGCTTAGAGGTTTCATTCCCATTATTATATCAGTGTGTGTGTGTGTGTGTGTGTGTGTGTGTGTGTGTGTGTGTGTGCTTGCACTCTAGCATGGCTTCTGATTTGGATGGAGATGCACATTGTATTGCTCAGAAACCACATTCCTGAAGTCAGCCAGAGCTAATTAACCTTCCTGATTTCATTCCCCCTCCCCATCCTGGATGTGATGGTACTGTGCTCATTTTTTTTGTGTAGTTTTAATGGTAGATCATGCCAACCTTTTCGCAAGCTATTCATTATCAGTGCTTGTTATTTCTGTTTTATAGTTAATTTCCTGACTTATCCCTTGTAATTTTTAGGATTTTACATCCTTATAGTTTGCTTTTTAAATAAAAATCATTGTTTTCCATGTCTTTTACACATAAAAATGCACTAAACATTTCAAATAGTAATGTAGAATGTACCCCATTTAAAAATTTCCTCAGAAGCAAAATTACCTTAAAACTCGACCATAGGACTATTTCACTTCCTTTTTGCCAGCACCAGAAGAATGTAGCACTAGAGCGACTTTTGCCTGTAGTTGGTTTACAGATGTTCTTTGCTGGAGCCGTGCCCCTCTGTCACCACAGTACTTGCTTTGTCTTTAATCCGAACCATGTGGGTGGATGCCTAGTAATTTGAAAATATATCCTTCAGCTCTTTGAGAAGTGATAGTCATGCAGGCCACACCATCGGAACATTATTTGTTTGAACTGCCCCTTCAATGTGATGTCTATTTGTTTGAAAGAGTTTACTGTAATAGGAGATGCTTTGCACTGCTGGAATGCCTGATGGTGTCAGAATTCCTGATGGTAAGGGGCTAGGTAGTTCGTTTCTACACAGACAACACATTCTTTGTGTTGCATTTTAGCCAGCAGGATAGAACAGGTTCTGATCTGCTGTGCTGTCGGCATGTGGCTTCCAGTGGGCTGTACTGCAGTGTAAGTGATTAAGGGAATAGTAAATTAGTAGAGACTTTTTGCCATGTTGGGTAGTAACTGGTCGCCGGGTGCATAGCTGAGAAGTGAAATAGGTCATTTCCATCCATGCCTGATGAACATTGTCATAAGCCATATTACGGCACGTTGTGCTGAACAGGTATCCTTCACATTTTTCTTTTAACTCTCTGCACCCCTTGACTGTATGTGCCACATCAGGTCTAATCCTGACAGCACACCACACTCTTATTTAGAATCACCTGGCAGACTGCTCCTGTTCTGTCTGAATTTTATTGCTAGACCAAAGGTGATGGACACTATTCTATAACCTCTGCATACTTGCATAACAATTCATAATGAATATATTAATTTATTCCATTAACTGAGGTAATTCAACCCAGCCAAAGGCTTATTTACAAAACGCACCCAAATTAAACAAGACCTATTATTACAAACTTAAGGGCAGTTTGTTCTAGTAGCCTGTCAGGCTGAGCATTTTACCTCTGACAAATGAGGGAAAACTGAACTATCTACAGAAAATCCTTAGTAATATAGACAGAGCATGTGGAATACACTCTGACAACATCTGAAAGCCAGAGTTGAACTCTGCACCCTGGAGCCAACAAGTAAGCACTGTGACAAGCAGAATAATCAAAACCATTCAGCAGAGTGCAGTGAAGTGATAAAATATCACAATGGCAAGTTTCATATGTACTTCGCTCTGATGTTAAGGGAGGGAAGAATTTAAGAAAATAGCATATGTATGCAGAGTGGTTTAACAGCGTGGTCTGATGTTATCTAGTCACCATTCATAGGTTCATAGGTAGGTACTAGGCTATTGGCCCTAGGGCCTATATAAGCCTAGCCAAATGGTACCCTGGCTTTCGCCATCCAAGAAAATTATTTTCATGTGCCCTTGTCGAGCAGAGCCACAGAACTGATCCCCGGGGTGAATTTCCTATCTCCCATCCAATCATCAACATTTTTCTTGAAGAGTGCTAATGAGGAGCTTTGTTTGGTATAGATAGGTAGTTTGTTCCAGAGTATGGGAAGTCTCTGGGACAGGAATCCAGCATGTTTTGTTTATTGTGGTGACAAGGTTTAGGTCCCTAGAGCATGTAGCTTGGAGGGATTGGGATTTCTTTAAGTGGAGCATGTCCAACAGCTCTGGGTTTGACATAGCTTTGTATGTTAGGCAGAGATCGCCTCTGAGTAGGCGATATGCGACGGAGTAAAGCTGGAGTTTTTTGAGACAGTCTGCGTAGGGCATCTGTTTGAGGCCGGTAATCCTCTTTGTGAGGTATTTCTGCGGCCTTTCCAGTTGTTGTAGATGTCTTGTGAGGTACATACCAAAAGGGGTTTTGTACTCTATAATGGGTCTAATGAATGATGAGTAGAGGGGAACAATGACCCCTTTTTTCCTGGATTAGAAACCTTTTGTGATGAGGTGTGCCATGTAGAAGGATTTCCTGACTACTGTGGTGATGTGATTATTGTCCACCTGTGTCCCAAGATCTCTTATCACACTTTCAGTGTTAAGTAGACTACCGCCTATGTGGTAGTTCATGGGTATAGAGTTTTTACCAAAAGGTATGACAATGCACTTTTTGGCATTGAGCTTGAGGCCGTGGCTTTGACACCAGGCATCTGTCTCAGTGAGGCCCTTTTGTAGGATGTCCACATCAGTAGGAGTTTTGATTATGGCTCCTAGTTTGCAGTCATCTGCGAATTCCATTAGTCAAAGACCTTCTATGTTACCCTGTACTTCAGAGAAATAGATACCAAACAGTACAAGACCTAGGACTGAACCCTGTGGTACTCCACTTGTCACTGGTCTGAAGTTGGATTTGGAGTCTGCTACTTTCACAGTGTGGGTTCTGTCAGTGAGCCAGTTGGCAACCCATCTTGTGACATAGGGATTTTTACCTAGTTTAGTGTGTTTATCTATAATTCCAGAGTGGGGGATGGTGTCAAAAGCCTTGGCAAGATCTAGATAGGCTGTGTGACCCACCTTACCCTCATCTATGGCTTTGGTGACCTCTTCAAAGAAGCTTGTCAGGTTTAGGAGACATGATCTGCCTTTTACAAACCCAAACTGGGTAGGGTCCAGAGTTTGGAGATTACCAATGTCATTGTTTATAAGTTCCATATTGATATGTTCCATAGACTTGCAGACCAAGCTCGTCAGGCTAATGGGGCAGTAGTTCCCGGGGTCCGTGGTGGCTCCCCCTTTGTGGAGTAGGATAACTGTTGCTGTGCGCCATTCAGTGCGTACAAAGCCTGAGGTGAGGCTATGATTGAACATGGCACTTAGGTGGGGTGCCAGTTCGTTCTGTAGCTCATGTAGAACGCAGCCTGGGATATTGTCAGGTCCCCATGGATGCTGTGTTCTTGGCTTTGGAGAGTGTGTTTTTTACCTGTGCAGTCGTGATTACAAAAATTTCATTCTTCCGGTATAGAGGTGGGCCCTTTAGGGGATGAGAGTGGGGTAAAGTTAGCACTGACCTTATCTGCCAGGATGTTGGCAATATCAGTTGGCTCTGTATATTTAGTGCCATTGTGCTGTAACTCAGAGCAGATCTGAGTGTTGCCATTGAGATTCTTGACATAGCTATAGAATGCTTTGTGGTTGTCTTTAGAATCAGTGGCGATTTTGTTTTCAGGATTTTATGAGGGATCTCAGCTTCTAACTGAGGCCGACCAGGGAGTTCCTCCAGTCATGGGATTTTACTCTTTTTTGCAACAGTTTCTTTCTTCTGTTGTAGAGTTTGTTTATGTTGGGGGACCACCAGATTGGCTTCCTTTTTTTGGTGAATAGCATCTTGGTTCTGTTAGGGATTGCATGATCCATGCACTCGTGTAAGTGCTTATAAAGTGCATTTGTATAGGATTCAGCAGTTGTACCTCTATTGTCCATCAGCATGGGTGTCGTGAAGTTTGCCACCTCTGTCTTAAGAAGTGCAAAGTTGGCTTTGGAGACATTTTTTACCATGGTTTCCCTAATGAGGGGTGGGGGTGGGATGTGGATGTCTAGGGTGATTAGCTTGTGGTCGGATCTGACCAACGAGGAATTGACCTCTGGTGTGGAACACTGGTTGCCCATGTTGGTATTGACCAGGTCTAGGATATTGCTGCCCCTGGTTGTGGTATGGATAAGTTGATCCAAGGCATTGGAATTTATGAATTCCAGAAAACGCTGAGCACAAGAGTTGGTACATGAGTAGTTTTCCCAGTTAATGATGGAGTAGTTGAAATCGCCCATTATTGTACCCTAATATTTTCCAGTGTATCAGGAAATGAGGAGTGGGAATCCTGGGGCATGGTCGGGGATCTGTAGCAAGCTACAATTTGGATTGCGGTCTTGCCCAGAGTTAGTTGCACTTGGATAAGCTTGGATGCATTATGCTGAGCAACTAGCCTGGAGGTATGGATATCCTTAATGAATATGGACACGCCTCCGCCTTTAATGTTCCGGTCCTCGTTAGGTAGCCGAAAGGTGTGGTATGAATTATAGCCTGGTAATGCAGGGGTGCTCTCTGGAGCCTTGAACCAGGTCTCTGTCACTGCACAGATGTCGATGTTCTCCATTTTAAGGAGTGCCTCGAGTGAGTGCATTTTGAGGTTTAGACTTCTAGCATTGAGTAGCATTACCCTCAGATTTTGCTTCCTTGTAGCTGTTATGGTGATGAATTTTCCATTTGAACCTTGCCTAAAAATGGCATTCTAGGGGTGGCAAGAGCCTTAGCCAGTATCTGGAATCCCAAGGGTGACAGGTGCAGGCCATCTCTGGCAAAGCATTGTGGTTTGTTGATCATATCATCCCAGGCAGACAGATACTGGATCCCCTTAGAATGACACCAGAAGCTTAGCCAATTGTTGAAGTCAATCATTTGGTCCTTGTACTGTGGTATCATTCTGGGTGATGGCAGGATGCTACTCAGGGCTAGGGTCATACCTGCCTGGGATACAGGATCGGACAGCTCCTCCTTGTCTCTTTTCATGTAGTCCAGGGAGGTACGTCTCAT
This sequence comes from Protopterus annectens, assembly GCF_019279795.1. Taxonomy (NCBI): domain Eukaryota; kingdom Metazoa; phylum Chordata; order Ceratodontiformes; family Protopteridae; genus Protopterus; species Protopterus annectens. Next base: position 1,618,598,784 of record NC_056737.1, read on the forward strand.
GTCATTCACACCAGCGTGGACAATGACAGAGTCATATTTGCACTTGTTGTGGAGTGACCTGAGTGCATGCATTATGTGGCGAATCCTGACACCCAACAGGCAGATGACAGTAACTTTCTCCTTGTTTAGCCTGGTGAGTGGAACATCAGTGTGCCTGACTATAGAGTCACCTATGACTAGAGTGTTGGGTACGTTGTTATGCCTTAAGGGCTGTGGTTGAGTGGCACACTGAGTTTGTGGGCTATGTTTCATTTGGGTTGTGTTGGGGGGTGGAGGTTGCTTGCATTTCTGCTTTGGAGGTCCCTGTTGCTTGGGTAGATTTTTATTGAGAGCCTCCGCGAATGTAGGTATGTGTTTTGTATTTCTATGTGTGTGTTTTGATGGTGTAGGTTTTGAGGGACCATGTGATGAGTGTGGTGTGGTGCAAGTGTTTACCTTCTCCTCTTGACTGTCTAGTCCAGTCTTGGGTGAAGAGACCTTTTCTTCCAGTGTGGCTACACAAGTGCATCTCTCACAAGTTGTAGTGTTGGGTGATAGGAGGAGAGGGTTGTCTGTGTATGAGGCAATTGCTACATTGCCTCAAGATGCCCAGATTCATCAGGTAGATGGGAGAAAACACTGGGAGCTGATCCTTAGACATGCCTGGATAGGTGCTTATTTATTAAGTACTAAAAACTGTTTTCCTCTAGACAAGTGAGGAAAGTTGAGTGCTGTAAGTAATTTGTAGCTTATTTAGTGCTTACAATGAGTTCTGAACAAGTGCTGAGCTCAAAGAAAGAGATTTGATTGCTGAAACAAAAAAATGGCTAGTTCTAAGAACCAAAAGTAAGCTAGAAGGCTTCCCTCCAACACAGAAAGTCTTGGGGGATCAGAAGCTTACAAACAGTCCTGGATACAGCAAATCTGTATCTGGACTAGACGACTTACAGGAAAGGCAGGAAACAAGCTTAGAAATTTTTTTTTTTGTAAAGAGGAAAGGGGAAAGGATGAGCAGAAACTAAGTGGGTTGGCCTTCTCAAATATTCTCCCTGGATTAGGTAGAATGAGGTAATGACACTAGACTAGGAGGAGTATCCCAGATCAAATTTACAGCAGGGTGGGCAATTTCAAAGCCACCAAGTATAAGAACACAATACCAATATGGAGGGAGGGTGGGAAACAATATGATACACTCCTTGGCAGGAAATCAGAACAAAAAACCCAAACAGATGCTTAATAAATGTAGACAATATCCAGTTAATACCTCACACACAGTGAAACTAGTTAGAAAAGTATGCAGCAGACAATAAAAGTGCTGTAAATAACTCGTAAAAATAAGCAAAAACCAGGATACTTAATGTTATATATTACAGATCCAAGTTTGCTCAGTGCCCTTCCTCTGATTAGCTCAGTGTGAAATGGCAGAAACACTCACAAGTTAACTTCTAGGTAACAGAAAGTTGAAACCTGAAACAACTTTAAAAAAAAAGCTTGAAAGAACCAATGAGGTGCTTACTCCAAGCCGTAATCCAGGTAACCCCAATCAGCCAATGGCCATAAACAATCCCTTCTCACTGAAATGCAGTATAGCTTTGGCTAAACTAAGATGGCCTTGAACATGTGCTCAGACACACAGCCTCCACAACAACTAGGCCGAAAACACAAGCCTGAATATGGACAATGCTACAAATACCCACACTACTTAGGTAGAAAGAAACTCACATTAAGGTCTTGGATTCGATATTGGATCCGAGTCGGCATACTCAGAACACAGCTTAGCTCAAGCTCCTCCCCTTACATAATGCTCTGCTGCCATACACTACCTCAGATCTCGTTTGCAGGTCAGTTAGTCTGACGCAGAGTGGTCAGCTCCAATTAGTGTAAGTGCTTCTAGTAAGGTTTCTTAAGTTTTTTATAATTCTTTGTAATTTTTTTGGGTTGTAGTGTTAGCAGGTAGTTTACCTCTCTTAGCTATCCCCTCCCGGTCGAGACCTACCCTTGCTTTAAGTCCTTTCCTCTCGGGGTTTGTGTTTCGGCCTTGTTTTTTTTTTGTGGTGTGCAAGTGGTTGCTTAGTTTAAGTGTGTGTGAGTGTTTCGGATGGATTTAGTGGACTTTTCGAACTTTGGCTTGCTTGTTGATTTTGTGCTCTGCTTCCCGGTTCGGCTATGTCAGATAAACTGTTAGGTTTTAAAAGGTGCTCCTCTTGTGGGCGGAAAATGCCTATTTCCGACTCACACGAGGAGTGCTATTACTGTCTTGACGTCGACCACCTCAAGGTGGAATGCGGCATTTGTGCCACTTTCAACCTAAGGGCTTTGGTCGACCATTGTAATAAGCTCTTGGTTAAAGGAGGCCCATTGGTCACTGGTTCCCTGGCTAAGGCGAGCCCTTCTGGGGCTAGAAAGAAGCTTTCTGTTGAGGAGACCCTGACCAAGCGCCCCAGGCTGTCGGATCCTAGGTCTTCGGATCCGGCTGTAGCCAGGGCAGTTTCAGATCCGAGATCTTCCGGTGGAGTGGTGAGGGGGTCCACCCTCTCTTCCACTAGGGTTTTATCGGCAGGAAAGGAGGATGGAACCTCTTGTAGTCCTTCTGTTTTCCAGGCTGCCAAAAGATCTTTCTCTGCTGTCAGAGCTGCCTCTTCCGTGCATGGTCATCCTACCCAGCACCAGTGACTGAGCGTCTTGTCTCATCTTGCTTCTGGTCAGCCCGTCCGACTTAGCCTCCAGGGGGATGTCCTCCACACAGGGGTCCCCTCCTCTTCTGTGTCTTCCCTGCCTCTCCCGGCAGAGGAAGCTCCCAGGAAGAGGACCTGTAAGAGGAGACATCTTGACTCCCCTATGGAGTCTCTTACCGAGGATATGGATGCTGATGAGGGGTACGGGTCCCCAAGATCTCTGCTGGAGGACGTCTCCTTTGGAGACATACTTGAGATCCTCAAGGCCAAAGGCGGTTGGTCTACCCAGACCCTATCCTCGGAGGAAGCCATATTTCTGGAGGCTTTTGGTATGGGGACATCTACCTCCTGGGTGCCGCCCCCCCCCATTGATCCTCTCATTGATCTTGTGGCCAGCAGGGCTTGGAAGGAGACAGATACTGTGGAGCCACTGCCCAAGAAAGGGGACAAGTTTCTAAGCCCTCCATCAGATAGAACCTTTTGGTCCAAAGAGGTCCTGGTTGATGCTATTGTGGTGGCCACTGCCACCAAAAAGGAATTGCAGAGCAGAGTTCTTCTGTCCATCCACCCAATCGTGAATCGAGGGCTGTGGCTAGATTTGGAAAGCAGGTGTTCACCTCAGCTGCCTTTAGCCTGTTAGCACTAAATTGTCTTGCGCATTTCACCCATCTCCAGAGGGGATTTGATAAAGGAACTATCTTCTTCCCTCTCTGGGTCCATGTCTGAGGAGGAATTCAAGGCAGTTTCTCCAAAGCTGTCATCCCTTCATTCACTTGTGAATTCATCCCTGAGACTAATTTCCAGTGCTACGGAAGGGTCCTCACAGGTGGTGGGCTCAGGTATTGCAATTAGGCATCATGCATGGCTCTGTTTGAGTGGGTTTGCAGAGGCCTTCAAGATGTCTTTTGTTAACGCCCCCTTTGATGGTTCCACACTCTTTGGTCCCACTGTGACAGAGACTTTGACTCACAGTGAACAGGAAAGGAAGACCTTGTCGGCCGTTGGGATCAGGTTTTCTTCCTCTCAGAGGTCCTTTTCCAAGACCCAGAAGGGGAGTAAGAAAATGTGGTTCAGCAAAGCACAGTCTCCCTTTCAAGATGTTCAGGAGGATTCCTCTTCCAGGGGACAGGGAAGAGGTTTCAATGGTAGACATCACCCCAGGGGCAGAGGAGACCCGCAAAATCAAGGTTCCAGGGAGCCCTTCTCTGAGAAACATTTACAGTGTCCCTGAGGTGTTTCCCGACTGCCCGTCCCTGGAGGCAGTTGGGAGTCAGTTATTGCTGAACCCACTAGCCTGGGCAAGTATTACAAATGATCAGTGGGTGCTAGCAATTATATCCAGGGGTTATTACATTCCTGTTTTGGAAATTCCCCCAAAATTCAGTCCTCTTGTGGATGTGCCACCCAATCAGGAAGAGGCAGCCCAACAGGAGGTTATAAGCCTTCTTCAAAAAAGAGCCATCCACCAGGTCCACGCAGGACAGAGAAGATGTGGAACTTATTCCCACTTCTTTTTAGTTCCAAAGAAAACAGGGGATCTACATCCTATTTTGGATCTCAGTCACATGAACCAGTTCGTGCAGAAGCTGAAGTTTTGGATGGTCACTGTGCAGTTGATTGTGCCTCTCTTGCACAACAATGACTGGATGTGCTCAGTAGACCTCCAGGATGCATACTACCATGTAAAAATGGATCGACGGTCCAGGAGGTTTCTCTGCTTTCACTTGGGAGTCGATCATTTCCAGTTCCGGGCCCTGCTCTTTGGTCTCACCTCAGCCCCCAGGTGTTCACCAAATGCATGGTGGTGGTAGCAGCTTATCTCTGGCTGCAGGGAATCCAAGTTTTTCCCTGTTTGGATGATTGGCTTCTGATGGCCCCACAAAGAATCAACTATTAGACAATATTCACTCCGTACTCTCCCTGTTCCATCGACTGGGTATCACAGTGAACATGGTCAAATCCTCTTTGATTCCAACCCAAAAACTGGAATTCATAGGCACTCTGTTGGATACCACCTCTCAAATCGCAGCCTTACCCCCTCGAAGGGTGTCGCTTATTCGCGACCAAGTTCGAACCTTGCTGGAGCTAACCTGTTCTCCAGCCTCACTCATTCTTAGGGTTCTAGGATAGATGGCGGCTGCCATTTATTTGGTTCCAATGGCTCGGTACCATATGAGGGTTCTTCAGTGGACCCTTGCAGTTCAGTGGTCAGCGTGGCAGCATCCCCTTTCCTTTCCTATTCAGCTCACCCCGGTGTGTCACAAGCATCTTTCGTGGTGGATCCGTTCTCCGGATCTTCTAACAGGCAGGTCTTTTGTTCCTCCTACTCCTGTGGTGACAGTCACCTCAGACACTTCCCTCCTGGGGTGGGGGGGCATTTCCAGGGACAGACGATCCCAGGGACATGGTTGCCCTCAGAGACCAAACTGCACATCGACATTCTGGAGATGAGGACAGTCCTTTTATCATTGCAAACCTTTCAAGAATGCCTTCCTCACGGTACGATTGCAGTTCTGTCAGACAACAACATCATGGCTGTTGTGTGGTATGTATACAAGCAAGGGGGCACATGTTCTTATCTGCTGTGTCATGAGGCCATGAGGGTTTGGGAGTGGGCGATGGCCACGGGGTGCATTCTCATTGCAGCACATATTTCCAGAGCATCCAATGTGTTGCCGGACAAATTGAGCAGGGCTATATTGACTCCTCACGAGTGGTCCCTGAATCCAGTGTTGGCGCAACAGATCTTCCGTCAGTGGGGTTATCCGAGCTGCAATCTGTTTGCATCTCCTCTCAACCACAAATGCAACAACTTATTTGCATTGATCCCCCCAGAGGGGGAATCCCCCAGGGACGCGCTCACCCACGATTGACCTCCAGGTCTCCTGTATGCCTTTCCTCCATTGCCTCTAATTCCCAGAGTACTTCAGAAAGCCAGATGCCTCAAGAGTCAACTGATCCTCATTACCCCCTTTTGGCCTCGACAGGTGTGGTTCCCCCTCCTACGGTCTCATTTGAGGTGTCCACCCTGGGTGCTCGATCCAGTTCCGGATCTGCTACCTCATCCTCCTCTCCTACCTCTCCCGAATCTTCAGACCATACATCTGATAGCGTGGTATGTCCACTTCCAGTGATTTTGGCTAAGTCCAGGCTAGCTTCACCCATAAAGGAGATTATTCTTGCTTCCCAGAGGTCTTCTACTAGGAAAGTTTACTCCAGTAAATGAAAGAGATTTTCAGTTTGGGTGAAGAATAAAAATTTAGACCCCTTCTCCCCCCCTGTTTCCCAAAATACTTCTCTTTTTGACCTCTCTCTTTAAGGAAGGAGCAAGTTTTTCCACTATCAAGATACAGTTGGCAGCAATTTTGAATTTTCACCTTGGCAGTGATTCTGCCTTTTCTGCACGCCTCTGTAAGGCCTTTTTAAAAGGGGGGGTTTCTGTTATGGCCTCCTGTTAAAAACCCTTCTCCCCCATGGGATTTGACTTTGGTCCTGCAGGCTTGACAAAACCACCCTTTGAACCAGCAGCTTCATGTGATATTAAATTTATGTCCTGGAAGACTGTCTTTTTAGTGACAATAACTTTGGCAAAGAGAGTTTTGGAATTGCAAGCTCTTACTGTCAAGCCACCCTGCTTAATTTTCCACAAGGACAGGGTGTCTGTAAAACCTGATCCATCCTTCATGCCTAAAGTGGACTTACCAGCGAATCTCAGTGTATTCATCTACCAGTATTTCTCCCTAACTGTTCCAATAAAGGGGAATATATTCTGCACACAATGGATGTTCATCATCAACTTCACTTTTATTTACATAGAATGCGAGAATTTAGGCGTTCAGACCAATTATTTGTTGCCTTCTCTTTAAATAGAAGGGGCAGGGGTATTTTGAAAGTCACAGTTTCCCGTTGGATTTCGCAGTGTATTTCTTTCAGTTATTCTTCAGAAGGTATTACCTTAGCTACACCAGTGAGGGCTCATTCTACTAGGGCAGTTTCTACTTCCACTGCCTTTGCAGATCGTCAATCTTTAGATGACATTTGTGCAGCAGCAACGTGGTCTTCTCCTCACACGTTTATTTCCCACTATAAGTTGGATTTGATTTCCAGAGGAAGGGCTTCATTTGGCGCAATGGTTCTTCAGCATGACCTTCCTTGAGACCTCCCAGGATTTAGGTAGCTGGGGACTCTGACCCTAATGTGAGGAATGGTGACTAGATAACATCAGATTTATAGTTATGTACTTAACATAACTTGGCATCTGTGTTATCTGTAGTCACCATTCATCACAATCCCAACCTCCAGCCCCCTTCCTGGAAGATTGGTTGGATTTGGAGGTTCTGTTTTGTTTAAATATTTTGTCTGTCTTCCTTCCTTATGCAAACTCGATCTGAGGGAGTGTAGGGTAGCAGAGCATTATGGGGGGGGAGCTTGAGCTAAGCTGTGTTCTGAGTATGCTGGCTCGGATCCAAGACCCTAACATGATGAATGGTGACTACAGATCACACAGATGCCAAGTCATGGTAAGTACATTACTATAAATCTCCTTGCTTTTGCCGATTTTCTTAATTGGCAGTGCAGCATGAACTTGGTTGCCACCCGACTCGATTTTAACAGTGCAGAAACATCACAAATGATCTGCTGAAGTTTGTCTTTACAAGAAAAAAAGCATTGTTTGCTCTATAACATTGTTAGTAAGGGTAAATCAGTATCTTAGGTTTTAAATTAGAAGTGTAATGTGCAAGAAGAAAGTAAAAGCAACAGGAAGGTGGTTCCAAGAACCCTGAAATTATGTATTTGGTTTATAGTTTATACCTCATGCTTAATGTCACTGGATTCCTGCAGTAAGACCTTTATTGTAGCAGCTAATCAGTGAATGCTTGGTTGATTTTCCTGTTAACAGTGCTTTTCTTTTGTTTTCCCTTTGTTTCATAGTAGACAGCATTGCTCGTTATTTTTGCTGCTGCATCTCCTTTGTGACTCTATACCAGAAAACTGATGTTCTTAATTTGTGCAGATTACCTGTTTGGTATAGAAAGGGCAGCCCAGTTCATTCTGGGAAGGACAGCAGGGCAAATGTAATAGGTACTCAACTGCTGTTGCCATGAGATGCATGTTGTCCTAACTCATAGGTTCATAGGTTGGTACTAGGCTATCAGCCCTAGGGCCTATACAAGCCTAGCCATAACAATTCCCTGGCTATTTCTTCCCACACTATTTACTTCCCTGGACCTCTGTCTAGCAGGGCGACTGACGTGATCCCCGGGGTGAATTTCCTTTCTCCCATCCAATCGTCAAGTTTCCTTTTGAAGAGGTCCAAAGAGGCACTCTGCTTGACATGTATGGGCAATCTATTCCAGAGTCTGGGGAGTCTCTGGGTCAGGAACCTATCCCTCCAGCATGTTTTGTTTAGTGTGATGACAAGGTTTAGATCCTTGGAGCGTGTGGCTCTGAGGGATTTGGATTTCTTTACGTGTAGCATGTCCAACAGCTCTGGGTTTGACATGGCCTTGTATGTTAAGCAAAGATCGCCTCTGAGTAGACGATATGCGACATAGTATAGCTGGAGTTTTTTAAGGCGGTCAGCGTAGGGCATCTGCTTTAGGCCTGTGATTCTTTTAGTGAGGTATTTCTGTGGCCTTTCCAGTTATTGCAGATGTCTTGAGAGGTACATACCAAACGGGGCATTGTATTCTATAATGGGTCTAATGAGGGATGAGTACAGTGGGACAATGACCTCCTTTTTTCTGGATGAAAAGCTCTTAGTGATGAGGTGTGCCACATAGAAGGATTTCCTGACTGTTGTGGCGATGTGGTTATCGAAGGTGAGACCACTGTCCACCTGTGTCCCTAAGTCTCTTATCAAACTTTCGGTGTTTAGTGTACTGCCACCTATATGGTAATTCACGGATACATGTTTTTTCCCAAAGGGGATAACTATATAGGAGCTGCATTACTTTAATGAGTTAGCTGTAGCAATATGGATTAATGTAGACTGTGTAGTTTCATGCAACAAATGGGACTTTTCCATACTCTGCCTGTTCATGGAATACTTTCCTTGTAATTCTCTGGGTACAGTCTCTTCTCCAGTTTTTTTGTATTGGTATAGCACTGCTGGGTCTTGCATTGCTCATGATTGTTAGAATGTGACATGACCCCCAAAGATGAGAACCTGGAGGTTACCCCTATAACGTAGGGATCATATGCCCATTAAGATGCGACAAGAGAGTTTATATTTTAATGCTGTGGGGGTTCATGGAGAAGCTTGCTATATAGGGTGTTCACTGTTATTCATCCTTGTTATATGGCTCAAATTTTAGACCTACAGTAGCTGTTGTGCATTGGTGTGTTTTCTGAACTCAGCAGTACATGGTTTCTTTCTTTTGGTTGCCAGTTCTCTACAGTCATCCCTAAATTGTTGTTGTATGTAATGTAGCTCTAGCATAGTCTCCCTAGTTTTGCTTCTTTTCTTCTTCTTACTAATCTGTGCTCATGATCTGTTATGGTATATTGCTGTCTGCTTCACATCCTTCTGCTTATATATGTGCTCATATGCGTGTAATCCCATACACAGCTTTTCTGTACGTCTGAATAATTTAGTTTTTTTGTCTGCTTTCTTCTCCAGATTCTTTGCCTACCATTTCGTTTGTGTTTTCATTGTTTCTTGTGCATTATTTTTTGTCCTCTTAAATCTCTTAGGAGCCTCCATACATTTAATCTAACTTCTAACTTGATCATTTTACACATTTTATATATATATATATATATATATATATATATATATATGTATATATGTATATATATATATATATATATATATATATATATATATATATATATATATATATATCTATATATGTATATATATATATATATATATATATATATATATATATATGTATATATATATATATGCGTGTATATATGAATATATATATATATATATATATATTTAGTAAAACGTATACAAAGCATTTCTGCTGGACTATTTTTCTGTCACCTTGAGTCACTTGTTAGCATAATTTTTGCCAGATCCAAGCTGTAAAGCTAGGTAATCGGAACAGTATGTGACTGGATTACTACTATGTAGGCCATCTAGACTGAATTTGGTTTTAAAACAAAATGCATGTGGTCATGGCTATGTAGCAGTTAGTAAGGCACTGGTAAAACATGCAGTCACTTTTGCAAGGAAGATGGCAAAGGTAGATTTTTGATTAATATGTTTACTTACTGGTGACAATGCAGTCTATCTGAGAGCATTGACTTTTTCATATAGTTAGTGCATTTAACAGTATGATTAACATCACGCATTGTAAACCCCCCCCCCCCCTGCTACCACTTATATAAGGCTTTGACTACCATGTTTATAATGGGTTCTTGCCACATGTTTGATTTCAAATGTGTGTTATACTGGTGGTGTAAATGCTTAGGTTTAATGGACTGGTATCAGATTTGCATTTCTCTTTGGCCGTCTGTATACAGATCGAGAATCACTTGTAGCAGGTATCTCAACTATCCCTATTTTGGAGGAGCACTCCTATTTTCTAGCCTGATTTATCCCAGCATGGGATGTCCTTATTTTTGGAGATAATGTTCCTATTTTCAGGTTTGATTTACCTCTTCAGATAATTTTCTGAATCCCTCTCATCACGTGTGATTTTTGAAGCTGTCTGATATACAGAAAAAGCATACTACATGACCAACATTCTAATGGTAGCAATAATTTAAAGAAAGGACACACATTGCTTATATGTTCCCATCATTTTTGTCACTCTCTGTTTTTAAATGTGTTTCTCAGTAGTATCCCACATTCCTACTGTAAACAGGAATAGATGTGTATTTGGTTTTCAGATTTTATGCTAATTAAATGTCCACATTTTTTGGTTGGATGCCCATACTTTTCAAGGCCTTTGTTCCTGTTTTCAGTGTCTGCTGGTTCAGAGGTATTGTTGCAGGCATAGTAATGTAACAGTGCAGTAGCCCAGTAAAGCACAGCCTGCTGCAATTTCATTACTTGATACAGTAAGAGACTCTGGAAATGAACTAATGACAGTAAAACAACTGATGAGATGTGTACTTGAATGGCAGTAGGTAAATGTGGCTACTTATAAGTATGTGTGTTTTTGTGCGTGTGGGGGAGGGATCTTCCATATAGCTTTATTATGATTAATCAATAGCGTCATAAGTCACCTGGTGGAAGAACCCTGAGAATGGAACTGACTACTTGTGACAACAGCAGGTTTTTAGAAAACCTTGTAACTGAAGTGCTGTTGCACACTTTACTCTGTGTGTGCTTCATAGGGGAATTAGGAAAGAGGTATGGTGAGAATAAAAACTGATGGCTTTAATCAGTGCAGAGCAACTCACAAATTCTGAGACTTATGGGTCAGTCCAAGGAACTTTACTCTGCAACTTAAATAATTTAGTTGCGTACAGTGTGCAGGTCAGATTGTGTTTTAGCAAGTAGAACACAGCTGTACAGCATAATGGATTTAGGGAAGAGAAAGCGAGTTAAGTTAGGGACTTTGAGTGGAATGAACTGGAAGAGGAGACCGCTTAGAAGGATTGTAGTTGACAGTTGAAGACAACTGGCACATTGCACAGAATGTAGGATGGAAGTCAATAGTTTGATCACTGAGTACAAGGAAATACATATAGGGAGTCCTCAGCAGCCCTTCTCTAACTAACCAATCTATATAATATTGCATGTAAATGACTGAGATGGTTTTGACTAAGAAGGGAATGTCAGCTTTGTAGATATGTATCACTGCTGAGGCTTCCTCTGTAACAAAGCCTCTAGTTAAGTGTATTTCAGTTGTTAAGTACCCAGGTAAGATTTTTTGTATTGGGTGGAAAATCAGCATGGACTGGAGATGATGCTTTTTATAAAGCAGGAACCTTGCATGTAAGAAACGGAGATCTGCTGTAATTTTAATGGTCATACTTGTGACCCCAGGAATGTTGAGACTGTTAATGAGTATGTGCTGAGTCATAGGTTGCTGTATCTCAACTTATCCCCCCTCGTTTGAGGCACAATGATCTCGGACATACATAAATAATTACTGGAGTAGTGCTTTAGTAGTGTAGGACTCAATTCTGAAATTTGCAGTTTAGGGGATGCAATAACTCTTGTTCGTCAGAGTTTCTGCCTCACAGTTTTGGTTCTTGCATTTGTGATAGGAACTCTAAATGGTTACATTTACGTTAAGTACTTTACATGTATCTGATCTGTTACACTTCTAGTTTGAAATGAATATATTTTAAAATTTGTATCGGTGTCCTTGCTTACTCTGGTTCTAACCTTAAAGGAAATTTTAAGGATTCCGTCCTTTTCTCAGGTGCTCAGCTGTGCCACTGTTTTCACATTATGGTGTGAGATGTACTCAGGCTTGCAATGTAAAACCCTGTACCTTCAGTAGACAGGCAGGCTACCTGTTTGCATGAGTTCTGAGTGGGAACTTTAATGAAATGCTACCTAGAGGGTCTACTGAGCTACAGATTTCTGTAGTGTGAGCTAAATGTACACACATGTACACATTGATACACTTTGTGCCACCAAAAGTGAAAAATTTAACAACCTTTGATAGATTGCCTGTATTGTGTATGGGAGATTGTAGTGTGGCAAAGAATTACAAATCAAAAAAAAAAAACTGGTAGGAGGGTAAAGCACTTCTTTTGCATTAGCAGTAAAACATGCCTGCTCTCTTAGTGCTCTAAAACGTACTTGTAGTTGTTCTTGGGTGTAGTAGCTCATTAAAAGGAAGTAGAGCATCCGCCTTTAAAATAGCCCTTAGGCCTTACCTTCAGAGGGGAAGTGACTCACTTCCATGGCTTGCAGCAGGTAGTAATAATAGTGTTCCATAAGCAGCTTTGGTAACTTGCAGGGTGGTTTAGTTTATATTGTGCTACTTGAAGGGCAAGATCTTTTACAAATAAGGCTTTAAAGCAGTGAACAGAGCATGTTATCATACATGCTGTTTCTTTCTTGCTCCGTGTCTCTGTTATTCGGCAAAGTATTTTATTAGATTTACAGTAATTAACTGTTTTAACTTTTCAATGTTTTAAAGTCAGTTAAGTTATTGGGTCATGTATAATTCCGTTTAGTTGTGATAGCAACTAGTTTAGAACTCTTTAAGATTTTTTTATACTGATAGCGTCAGTTACATTAATACTGTGGTTATCTTCGGTTGTATTTCTATTGCCAAACACCAGCTAATTGCACTACATATTATATTTGTAGTGGCGTCTGATAAGAGACCTTAACAGCTACATGCCAAGAATAGGGAATGTACTTACAATAGATTTAGTAGTATATCTGCAAAACACACACGCGTGCATACACACACGCACACACACACACACACACACACACACACACACACACACACACACACACACACACACACACACACACACACACACACACAGACACACACACACGCGCGCGCACACATTGGTATATTACTGTCAGTCAAAACTGTAAGGTACAAAAGCTGTGTCACAATGATTGTGGGTCTGTCTTACCTCTGTAGCTACTATAGGATTACTGAACTGTTGCTGATACTGTTTGAGTATAACAGTGACTTGGGGATAAAAGACAGTGAGCAAAATTTCAACTAGGCATTTCTTGATTTCTTGATTTAATAGTTCCAAAGTATTTTGGGACCATTCAATCATGTGCCATTAATAAAAGTGGTTAGACATACATACCAAAACAGAAGTAACCATGGCTGATCAGGAAGATGAGGTAGTGGTGCAAACTTTCTTTTTTTTTAAATAAGCTGTCTTCGGTGCATTAAACCTTTGTATCTCGACAGCCAGCTGAGTTTGATGACAACACTTAAGGAGTTCAAAAGAAGGTGAGCTGTGCTTTAATGAAAGATTGCCTTTTGCATGGCTACCACTTCAGCTGCAGAACTCTGTGAACCCTATAAATTCATATCAGCCTGAAGAACTTAGTGAGCTCCATAATTTCATGTCTTCATATCAGCTGCAGAACTTGGTGAATTCTGTGACTTCATGTCAGCTGCAGAATTTTGGGAGTTCCATGACTTCATGTCAGCTGGAGAACTTGGAGAGAACTCTGTGTCTTCTTGTCAGCTGGAAAATATGGTCAGCACCATGACTTGTGGAGTGTCTTAAGATAGTTTTCAACAAGACAGAATTATCCATCCTTTATCCTTTTTGAACACCTTCAAAGGTTTGTATAATGTATTACCTTAAATAAGTGATTTAAGTGACACATACATCTGCACACATGACCTTTCCTGCAACATGCACAAAAGACTGTTCTTAGATTGACCAAGCAATCTATACTTTAGAAATTCTGTCAGTGTGTTTTACCATAGATAATATAGAGTAGGCATCTGAGGTGATGTTTGCAGCTATTTATGACTTATGCAGTAAAGGAGATCCTTGCTGGAATGCACCATGCATCAAACTTGATGAAAAAGTTTTCCTAGTAACTTAAAGCTCCCTTCTATAGATGTTCCTTAATGGCTGCTACCAGTGGTACTCACTGGACAGTTGTGTCTACTGGCTGGAACAAAGCACACTCCTGCATGTTTGCTTGCAGTATAAGCATTGCTGTTAGAATTTGATGTTCTGTAGTTCTATCTCGCCTTCATTCTTACATATGGGATGGGAGCCAATCCTCGGCTCCGACTCGGCCTGTTTACAAGCTGGAATTCTTCTAGTTGGCTCGTGAGTAGGTAAGTATCCCATGGTGCACCAGTACAATCCCCAGCTCTCGTTTGCCGCATGGACGAGTTTGGTTGTGCTTCTCTTTGGCTCTGGCTAAGTTTTTGAATTTATTCAAAATTTTTTGTACTTTCTAGTCTAAACTGTTATATTATAATTGTTAGTCACAGTTAGCATAGTTTAGTATAGTTACTTTTAAAATTGCACCATTGTGTGAAATCTTTTGGTAAATTGGCCTTTTGGCTTCATTGTATTGGTATCCTGTGTGCTGGTTTTCGTGTTATTAATACCATTAATATTTGTAGGCGCTTTTTGCACTCAGTTAGGCTGTGTGTGTTTTTCTTAGGCATAAGTCTAAGTTTTTGGCCGATTCCCGCTAGCTAAATTGTTAGCGTCGTTAACAGAATGAGGTTCTGTTTTGTTTCTTCAGTCTGAGTTTCTTTAAGGTTTCCACTTGCTTCTTTGATTAGTGCTGTTGACAGAACGAGGCTCTGTTTCCTTATTGAGTAAATTGAAAGTTTACACTGTATTCCTGTTTGTGTGTGTGACTTCCCTGCTTATTGTAACTTAAGTAGGTCTGTTTTAGTTAGAAGACCTAGTTGTTTTCCGTTTCCCTTCCTGCCTGGGCTAGGCCCGTTTAAGTTAGCGGACCTAGTCCTTGTGGTGTCTTTCTCTTTCCTGCAGGGCTAGGCCCGTTTAAGTTAGAGGACCTAGTCCTCTCCCTTTTCTTCTTTCTGTGTGTGTGTGCCCATCTCTGTGAGAATGTCTAAAGAAAGTAAGGATCATAAGCCGCCTGGCTTTAAGAAATGTTTTAAATGCTCACAGAAGATGTCCATAACGGATGGCCACAGTAACTGCGTTTACTGTCTGGGGCCATCCATTTACAGGAAACTTGCTTATTTTGCCACTGTTTCAGTGCTAGGGTGTTGCAAGAAAGAAAAAATAAGCTCGTCCTAAAAGGTCTTCTTAAACCTTCCTTTGAGGAAGATCTGGCTAGCTCTTCCTCTTCTTCTAGATCTCAGGGATCTAAAAAGGAAAAGTCTGTGTCCTCTAAGAGGCCCTCCCCGGCACCAGCTGGTGTCTCAGAGCCACCTCTTAAAATCACTGAATCGGATAAGTCCACTGTCTTATTGGCTCCACATAGCTCGGTGCCGATTGAGAGCAGTACTGTGATTGCATTGACGGTTCCAAGTATTTCGGATCCGACCGCTAAGACCATTTCACGGAGCCGGTCTATAGATACTGTACTGGTTTCCCCTATATTGAAGTCTCCGATATTGCAGAGATCCTGCTCTCCTACTTTGTCATCCAGGTTTTCCAGGAGTTTATCGGAAGAAGATGTGGAGAGGGAAGTGCTGAGACTGTTGAAGTCATCTGCTTTACTTAAATTGTTGTTGGCGCTGACCCAGTCAGTTCCAGAGCCACTTCAGTACGTTAAGCCCTCTTCGATCATTCCTTCTCCAAGCCATACTGGTCTTTCGGAGCCGGAGTGTTTGGTACCACTGTTGGAACCCTCGGCTCCAGCTCCCCCTGTGGCTGTTTCTGAGATGAGTTCTGCTCCGACACTCTCGGCGCCGTCTGTAGTGTCTAGTGGCCGAAGCTCCCCGGTTGGCCCCGACGAGGATGCTTGGAGCCGAACTTCTTCGGTTCCGAGTCTTCCTCTCAGTGCATCAGTGAGGGTGAGTTCGGATCCTATGTCTATCTCGGAGCTGTCCCGATCATCAGCTCCTACCAGGGGTACTGACACTCTTCCCCCTAAGGCACCTACTTCTGTCTCAGCTCCTACTCTCTCCATGGACAGCAGAGATCCTAAGCCTCAGGAGCCATTGGCTGGTGGCTCCACTCTTCTGTGACCTCCCCGGAATATCCTTCCGAGGAGCCTCCACAGAAGAGGACATGTAAGAGGAAGCATGTAGATTCCCAGGATGAGTCTCTGACCTCTGACACTGACCTCGGGGAGTCAGAAGGGTCCCCAAAGTCATCCTCTGATTATGTCTCCTTCGTAGACATCCTAGAAATCCTTAAACAGAGGTGCAGCTGGCCCACTGTCACCCCTTCTGATGAGGAGTTAGTGTACCTGAAGGCTTTCGGGTCTCAACCCTCAACCTCTTGGGTGTCTCCACCCTTCGACGAACTGGTGGATCTAGTTAGTCGAAAGGTGTGAGATACTCCTGATGCCGTGGAGCCAGTCCCCAGGAGATGGAATAAGTTTCTTTCTGCACCCTAAGAAAAGGATTTTTGTCTAAAGGTGTTCCCGTAGATGCCATGGTGGTGGCGGCGGCCACTAAGAAGGAGCTAGCTAAGACTTCTTCTTTTGTTCATCTGCCAAATAAGGACTCTCGAACGATGGACAGATATGGGAACCGTATCTTTTCTTCAGCGGCATTTACCCTTAGATCACTGAACTACCTTACTTACTTCACGAGGCTTCAGAGAGATCTCCTTAAAGAGTTAAGAGATTCTCTACAAGGTACATGTACTGAGGGAATCCCTGACAAGGTGTCTGCCCAGTTGTCCACCTTGAACTCTGTCATCAACTCTTCCATGTGGCTTATTTCGTATGCAGCCAATGGAGTGAGTACAACAGCGGGTTCAGGAATTTCCCTAAGGAGTCATTCTTGGATGCATTTGTGTTAACTTTGTGGAACCGTTCAAGTCTACCTTTACCAACACCCCCTTCAACGGTTCCTCATTGTTTGGACCCAAGTTAAAGGACACTCTCACCCGGTGTGAGCAAGAAGGAAAAACACTCTCTGCTGTGGGAGTACGTTTTACTGTTCTCTCTAGACCATACCCTAAGGGTCAGAGGGGCGGTAAGATGTGGTTCAGGAAGTCGTCCCAGAGGTTTTTTCAGGATGCACAGGATGACTCCTCCATCAGAGGCAGAGGAGAAGGAAATGGTAGATGTCACCCTAGAGGCAGGGGCGGTCCACAAAACCAGGGAGGTCGCGACTCCTTTCGGGGCCGGCCTTACCAGCGCTCCTGATGTGGGGCCTGACTGTGCTTCTCTGGGGCCGGTCGGAGGTCGCATTTCTTTGTATCCAGAAGCCTGGCTGGGTATCACTAAAGACAAGTGGATACAAAGAATTATTACCAGAGGTTATGTCATACCTTTTTTCTTCCACCTTTTGTTCCCAAGAGGATCCCGGATGTTGACCCAATCACCGGGATCAGGCAACTGTGGAAGTCAACAAGTTACTGCTAAAAAGAGTAATTGAAACCGTACCAGAAGACCAAATAGAATCCGGAACTTACTCCAGATTCTTTTTAGTGCCAAAACGTACAGGGGATTGGAGGCCCATCTTGGACCTCAGCAGATTGAACGAACCAGTAAAGAAGGACAAGTTCCGGATGGTGACACTGCAGTCTATATTCCCGTTATTAGGGAAAGACAATTGGATGTGCTCAGTAGATCTCCAAGATGCTTACTACCACATAAAAATGGACAGGGCATCGAGGAGTCATCTACGCTTCCAGCTGGGAGCCAGTCATTACCAGTTTCATGATCTGCCCTTTGGTCTCACCACAGCCCCCAGGGTGTTCACCAAATGTATGGAAGTAGTGACAGCTCACCTGAGACGTCGAGGATTCCAGGTGTTTCCGTATCTGGACAACTGGCTCTTGACTGCCCCCACCAGGCATCTACTTCTTCAGACCAGGGACACTACCATTCAGCTTTGTGCCCAACTGGGAATTTCTATAAATTGGAAACAATCTGCCTTTTGCCCTCTCAATCTGTGATTTTTATAGGCGCAGAGATAGACACAGTCGACATGTTGGCTCGTCTTCCTGCAGAAAGGGCACAGAATCTAGTTCTTCAAATTCGACATCTTCTTCCCTTATGAAAGGTCAAAGCCAAGACTATTCTGCAGCTTCTAGGGGCCATGGCTTCCACCATATTACTAGTGCCACTAGCCAGGCTACACATGAGAATTCTTCAGTGGCTCCTGTCGTCCCAGTGGTCTTTTCAGCACCTACCATTATCTCATCACATTTTGCTGACAGAATCGTGCAAGAAGGACCTCCTTTGGTGGACGCTACCCAATCAGTTAACCACGGACACTTCATTTGTCCCCAACCAACCCATTGCCACTGTGACCACGGATGCCTCACAGATTGGGTGTGGGGGGGGGGGCATTATCTAGGCAGGACTGTCCAAGGCACATGGCAAGATCACGAGGCTCACCTGCATATCAACGTTCTAGAGATGAGGGCGGTGCTCCTGGCATTGCAAGCACTCCACGACCTTCTGCCTCTGGGGACTATTGCAATACAATCAAACAACATGTCGGTAGTATGGTATATCAACAAACAGGGTGGAACCAGATCATTCCACTCTGTCGAGAGGACATGCGAGTTTGGAAATGGGTGATATCTTCCCAGCGTTTTCTGGTGGCAATGCACATTCCAGGGACAACCGACATGATAGCCGACAAGCTCAGCTGGGCAATCCTGATGCCTCACGAGTGGTCTCTGAAACAGGCAATAGCGGAACAGATTTTCCACAGATGGGGACAGCCTTGCTGCGATCTCTTTGCCAGCCCAATAAATGCCAAATGCAGCAGCTACTTCTCCCTCATCTCCCATTCGGGGAAGTCACTGAGAGACGCACTCATTCATGATTGGCTCCTGGGTCTCCTTTATGCCTTTCCTCCCTTTCCTCTCATTCCCAAGGTTATTCAGAAAGCTCAATGGCTGGGAAGCAAACTGATCCTCATTGCTCCTTACTGGCCTCTCTATCTGGGCTGAGAGAATGAATGTTGACCCTTACACTGCCTCCATTCCAGTGGTTTTGGAATTCCTGTCTGAGCTTTTTCATCAGGGATCTGCGGCTGCCACTATCAGGGTTCAGTTAGCAGCAATTTCAAATTTTCATCTAGGCTTTCAAGATTCTAATCTGATGTCACATAGGCTGTGCAGAACTTTCCTTAAAGGTGCCACCTGGTTGAGACCCCCCCTTTCAAGAACCTGTTGCCTCATGGGATTTAAATTTTGTGTTATCCAAATTAACTTCCCCGCCCTTCAAGCCTTCTCATTCTTCTCCTTTGAAATTCCTGTCTTAAAAGACTTTGTTGCTGGTGGCTATCACGTCAGCCAGACGGGTGTCACGAGTTACAAGCCTTGTCTGTGAAACCCCCTTACCTGATTTTCACAAAGACAGTACGTATCTATTAGTATCGTACTAATCCTTCCTTTGTCCCCAAGGTCTGTTCCCCTGCCACCTTAAATCAATCCATAGAACTTCCGGTGTTCTTTCCAAATCATTCCAACGCAGCTGACTACAGGTTTCATCAGCTGAACGTCCATAGACAATTACATTTTTATGTACATCAAACTAAGGAAATCAGGAAATCAGACCAGTTATTTATTTCCTTCTCCGAATCTAGGTCAGGCCTACCAGTTTCCAAGGTAACACTCTCTAATTGGATTTCTAGCTGTATAACTTACATTTACAACTCTGAGGGTAGACCTTTACCCTTTAAAGTCAAGGCTCATTCTACCAGATCTTAGTCTATCTCTGCAGCCTTTCAAGTCAGGGTCCCACTTGATAATATTTGTGCAGCAGCAACGTGGGCTATCCCTCACACTTTTATCACTCATTACAAATTGGATTTAACCTCTAGGGGTAGAGCATCATTTGGTTCTAAGGTACTTTTGAGTATTTTTCGTTGAGCCACCCAAGAATAAGGCGCTAGGGACGCTGTCCCGTATGTAAGAATGAAGGCAAGATAGGACTACAGAACATAAAGAAATTATGTACTCACCATAACGTTTCATGTTTGTAGTCCATCTCGCTCTTCATTCTTATGAACCCACCCTCCTACCCCCAACCTGGAAGTACCTGGAGACAGAACTTATTATTATAATTTTTTTATGGTGACCTTTTAGTATTGGCTTCCTTTGTATATTTGTTATTATCTCTCCTAGTTAGCAGCAAACAAGATCTGGGGATTGTACTGGTGCACCATGGGATATCTACCTAGCCACGAGCCAACTAGAAGACTTCCAGCTTGTAAATAGGCTGAGTTGGAGCCGAGCATCGGCTCCGATCCCATATGTAAGAATGAAGAGCGAGATGGACTACAAACATGGAACGTTATGGTGAGTACATAACTTCTTTTTTCACTACTATATTTGTCTTTGGCGAACAGAGAGGGAGGCCCAAAAGTTTTGCAGATATGTCATATTACAGGCCTAAATGCATCTTGTTGGAAAACTAGGTTAAAGGGTCTAAAACCATTGTTTATTTGTTTGTTTGCATCTTGGTAACCAGCTTAACTCCTTTATGAAGGTCGCACCATTCCTGCCACCGTGAGGAATCTGATGTCACAGGCAGATTTGGCATACAGTATTTTGTACTGTGCTATATATTTATTCTTGGGTTACCTTTGTCGATGGGTTATTCCCACTAGGTGTATGCTCTGTTTTCAGGGGAGATCCACTGTGTTGCTCATACTGCATAGCAGTCATTTGCCAAGGATGCCATGGAAATCCCTTAACTGTTTGCTTAGTAAAGGCAAGTGATGGCTTTAATGTCCATCTGAGCAGGCAGTACTTCACACCAAGAATAATTAAGGTTAATGCCTCACTTCAGTTGCTCCAGTGGCCTTTACCATAGCCAGGTGATCAGAGTTCATTAGTGGCTTGGATGATTGATGGAGTGGCACAGAGGCTAGTAGTACCTATTGGGGGAATGATGGTGTAGATGGATCCACTCATTAAGCTGGAGCTTGGAACAGTTGCTGGGTTGGACTTGCAGGATGGCCAAAGAGGCTGGGCTGCCATAGGGGTCCAGAGTGAATAGATCCTTACAGGCCATGCATCATTGTCTATCCAGCCTCACAGTATCATCACACAAGGAGGTAGGGCTTAAGAGAAGGCCTTCATGTAACACTGCCTGATGCTCTTCGCCTCACATTTCCACTTCAGAACTCCATAGGGCCAAGTCATTCACACTGGGGGTATTACGTGAGATGAGAGAAAGATGCAATAGGATCAGCACTGATCAGATGATGTTCAGCTGCAGGCACACAAGAGTGAAAAAAATAATGGCACCCCAAAATGAGATTATGCATTCATTTTTTAAATTTTGTGACATAACCAAAGTAGTGCTGCTTTTGCTCATTTTGTAACATGATTGCAATCCTGGTTTGTGGACCTGCATTTAGTTTGCATAATAAAACTTGTAACTTTCACGTCAGTGTTTTTTATGAAATGCACAACGTGATCATGATTTCAGAGCTCTGTATGAGCAGGGCATAATTTTCACATTCAGACCAAAGTTCATCCATCAGCTCTGTGTTCCTCACTTTTGGATTACGTGTATTTAGGTAAACTGCGACCTTTGCTTTGCAAATGGTAACCAGCTCTATGCAGGAGGAGAGGGACTTAAAAGCTTTTGGTCTGCCACCATGCAAAGGAGAATTAATTATATTGCACTTTGCAGAGCAAATAAGCAATAAATGTAGTACCTTGCAAGGTAGAGTTCTGGAGTTTAATGTCCTGAACAGTAAGAAGAATATACAGTAACGGCATTGTGTTTTATATATATGCATGCGCAGACACACACACACACACACACACACACACACACACACACACACACACACACACACACACACACAGCCAAGTTCAGATTTTGGATAGAAACCCAGCTATTGTTATGCAGCAGGCCGGCACCTGAGGAGCTTCAGTCCCAAAATAAGAAAGTCCTTTACATTTTAAGTGGTATCTGCCTTTATCATAATTGACTGGAAACTTGCAAAACTCACCCAGCTAAGTCCTTGTAACTTGTGACGTACCTCTTCTGAGTTTTTTTTTTTGCAGTGGCTGTGTAATGGATGTTTTTGCACAGTTGTTACTTTGGATTCTGCGTTGCCAAGTTTCTGAATTTGCTTGCCATTTTCAGTACCTTCCCATCTAAAATGGAATACTGTTTGCTCTGTTTTTAATTATTCTTGTAGCCACCTTGCTTGTGATTCATCCTTGCAAGTGTCGTATGCTGTAAGAGACTTCATCAAAGTAAGATGGCATGCTAGATTTTCTAAAACATGTAGTCAGTATTGCCTTTCCTTTTTAACATTTGTTTTAATATGTTGTATGGACAATTGTTTGGAGTCCTTCATTCATTTATTTCTTTTGCATTTTGCAGATTACAACACTAGAATTTGTCTGACCCTCTGGATATATTCTGTCAGTTTGTTTTTGACTGTGGTTAGGCTGTCCTTTGTCTGTGCATTGCAGGTTGAATGATTGTGTTAATACCCTTGTACCTACTTGACAGCAAAATCCTTTTGACGTTGTTTGCTTCAGAAGCTTCTCCCAAGCATTTGCTGCACATTTTATGTAACAGTGGGAGTATGTGCATCATGTGTAATAAATGTTTACATTCTTTGCTGGTGTTATTTGTCAGTCTGATTTTATGTGGTGCCATTTTCATTTTTATGTACCTTTCTTTCTTTCTTTATTGTTTCCCCTCTTTCCTGTACCTGTTTCCTGTCATTGGCAAACCGACAGCCCAAAGCCACCACCTCCTGAAGGAGCAAAATCCAACCCTTCCAAGCGGCACCGTGACCGACTCAATGCTGAACTGGATAAATTAACAAGTTTGCTGCCTTATTCTGAAGATGTACGTTCCAGACTGGACAAACTCTCTGTACTTCGTCTCAGCGTTGGATACCTTAAAGTCAAGAGTTTCTTCAATGGTAAGCAGTGCTAAATCTTTTCCTCTAGAAGTAACTGCAGACTTTCTGTAGTAAAAATGCAAAATGGCATGAGTCTTCTCTACTCAAAAGCAAGTAAAGATGTTCTTGAACAACTTTCCCCTATCCAGTAGAGGACCAGATTTACAAATATTAAAAGCCTTTTCATGCAATGTTTTAAGCAAGTGATGTGTTGCTAAATACATGTTTGTGAGTTATATTTTGATAGAAAGCTTCACTGAGTGCTGTAACAAAATCGAAAGTTGTATAACAAAGTTTCAAGAGTTATCTTAGAAATTATGAAACAATTAAAATCTGTTTATTTGGGCTAAAAGTTTGCATGTTGAGGTAGGCCATCCTATATTTTGCATTTTAGCACAGGTGTTTTATAGAAATCGATAGTACATTTTATTGCTACATTTTCCCTCATAGCTTTAAAGCTGCAGGCCATAAGCAGCACTTGTTTTTTTTAACTTTTAATCTGGCAGTCCTACTGACATGCCTTCTTTGTGTTTGAACACTGATTAGGGAGAGTTGGAGAGTACATTAGTATTGTCTGTTTGGAAAGCAGTGATGCTGCTTCCTTGTTTTCATCAGCCCTTTCAAATTTATGATGAGCATCATTATTGTCCAGATTTTCATTTCCAAGTTTAAGCCAACATATGCATTTGAACTGAGCAAACTGATTATCAAATGAGTTATTTTCTGTATTATGAAACACACAGACCACTTGAATATTTAAAAGTTCAAAAACTACACAGTATGCAGTGTGCAGTAAACTGTTTACTTCAGCTACATTTAAAGATGTATGTATTGTGAGTGTACTTGCATAGGTGAATTTTAAACTGGGACTTCATATGCATGCCCCTGTGTTCTCCCTGGGAACATGCCGCGAATACTGAGAGATTGAAAGCAGTGAGTTCAGAAGCTGTTTACAGACTGGATTACATTTTACGAGGGATGACACAAAGGAGGTGTCATTAATATGAGATCAGCAGCTGCTCTGTACCATTTGATAGTCTGAAGGGCAGCTGCCAGAGTGTGTGCATGGTAGCTGGCAACTACTTTTACCCTAAAGGGAAGAATCTGTTTAGCCAGGAGAAGCAGAACATACCTAAACTTGTTCACAGCTGCAGCATGGGTGGAAGCTTTTAAAAGTAGCAAGTTGGAGAGAACGTACAGTATGCGAGTAAGTGATTGTGACCTGGGAGACTAAAGCTCAGGTCTTCAGGTTTTCAAACTTTCTGCAGCCAGTCATTTCACAGTCTGCAGGCTAGGCAGTGCCCATTTGTTCACAGTCATTTCTAGCCAGCAAAACTAATGAATGTGCAATGTGTGCAGTCACAGAATGTATCTGCAGTGAACCTTTAATGTCCTGCATATACCCAGTTTTGTTTGTTTTAGGACTGTATAACATTTCAAAGATTCCTCAGCAGTGGAAACTTCACTGTATATTTTGGTGAACGATTTGTTTCAAATGTTTCAGCAGGAAAAACACTGAACTTCCAAAAACTATTTCCAGATGCATTCACATTTATCAAGTGTAGTTCTTTTGTATTTATAAGTGTTGTGGACATTTTTAAAAGGTGCTAGCAAGTGTTAAAGAGGCTTTGAAATACAACGGTGCTTAAAATTACCTTCATGCCATTATTTTATTTCATGGTATTAAAGATTTCATGTTTGTCTAACCAACCTTAAGAGTTATTTACGTTTTTTTTTTTTTGTCACACACAATAGTCCTGGGTTTATGATAAAGTTTGTGGCATATTCGTTGCTGTCGCGACTTGTTTTCATGTC